>NC_142582.1:15109094-15294785 GCF_965207765.1 Zootoca vivipara
CAGCAGCCCCAGAATTTTGCCAAGACTCTTCAGCCCTGGTTTATGATTAACCCTTTGGACTGAGCTCTGCCACAGACTAGGGTTGGGGGAAAATGGGTCTATGTAATCTGCGGCGAAGGATTCTGCTCTAAAGAATAAATATGAGGAACGGGCCATGAAAGCGTACGGGGTTTACGATATGCGGCGTTAAAAAGTAAGGAATGACCACAGAAATTGTATGCGGCAAGGCATCCTTCTGTTTATAATATGCTATCAGCACACAAAGCCTGTATATAAAAACCAACCAAAAGCTGTAACAACTTAAAAGAAGGGGGGGGGGTCAATAAGTTAGTCGCACCTTTTAGCAGACTGCCCCTCCCTCAAATCCCCCCCTCCCCCCCTGCCAAATGAGTAAAATTGCACCATTATGGAGAATTGTAGGGAGAGTGCGTGCATAAATTAAGGTACAGCAACTTCGAGAAGCCGGTTGTTTTTTCGCTTGCAAGTGGGCACGTTGCCGTTCTTCTGGTTGCCCCGCACAAACTTGACGCACACTTTGTCTTGTCTGAACTGAACGAGGAACCTAGGAGGTGCAAAAACACAGGTTTCAGTTCGGTATGGCGTTCGTCCCAGTTGGCTGCAGCAGCAAGGAGAAAGCAAAGAAGCGTAACACATCACAAGCCCTCTTTATATTAGCAATGAAATAGAAGGTAATTATCTCACGTTAATCGTGCTTAGAGAAGACATGCTAAAACCAATGGACCTGAATATGGCCAGTGCTGGATATTCCTAACCAGTAACTCACTGCAAATCTACTCCCCCTGTCCGCCACCCTTGATTTTTGCTTATTTTCCATAGTGCTAAGTGAGTGAGCCACCTCCAAAATTTGCTTATAGCAGGCAGTGAGGCAGGTTGTACATTCTGTTAATGGGTTATTAACGGGTTGCAAATGCCAGATACTTTTGTTTGCTTTAAAAAAAACAATTTTATTGGCTTTTAAACAAATACAAAATGTTTGCTTTTTTTTTTTTTTTTTAAAGAAATATTACTGTTGAGGGCAGACAAGAAGAATATCCAGATTTTCTATCTTGGGTATCAGGCCAAGTAACTTTTAAAAAGCAACTACTAGGGCTGCTATTTGATTAAAGAAATCTTCATATTTTGAGAGTCGTTTTGGAGCAACTGAAGTTTCCAAATCATCTTCAAGGGCAGCCCCACGTAGAGTGTGTTGCAATAATCCAATCTGGGAAGTTACCAGAGCATGGAGTACAGCGGAGAGAATCATACAGAGGAAAGGAAAGAAAGTTGGGGTGGGGGACCCTGGCTGACACACTTACTGTGTTGCCCTTCAGCACTTAGCGTGCCTTTACAAAAATAAAATAAAAACACAGGCACTGGAATATATACAAAATGTCACAATTTGGCTTTACGTTCAAGATTGGCTCAATATGGTGTGTCGGAAATTCTACTGCCGGCTGAAACAATTGCAAAATGCTTTTCAGCTGTATCCCATCTTCCAGCACATTGAGTACAGATATATTTATTCCCCGCCACACTTGACGCGGGGAAATAAGGGAGTTAAAATGGGACACATTTCACCAACCCCGTCTGGTGGGTCTCATGGAACAGGGAAGATACTATATGACAGAAGAAAGCAAAGTATTTATTGCTCACTGCAAACTGACTGCTCTCTATTCTCAAGTCATGAAATCTTTGCTAGCTAATGTATCCTGTGATGTCTTTCTTTCTTTTTTAATCCTCTAAAGTCAAGTCAAAGCAATTCTGACAAATAAAAAGAAACCTTTTGAGAGGGTGGCAGAGTTTGTAAACAAACTTGAAAAGCCCACATTTTCCACAAACGGTCCCCTTTTCCTATGAGGTGCACTCTAAGGGGTACAACCTAAACTGGTCCCATTTGTGAACTACTCTTACCAAATCCCTCAATTCAGAAACAGCCCCCACCCCCGGCCCTCAACAGATTCTTTTACCCAACCTTTCAAATGTTGTTGGACTACAACTTCCATCTTCCCTGCCCATTAGCCATGCTGGCTGAGGCTGATGTGAGCTGGAATCCAACAATATATGGAGGGCACAATGTTAGCTAACCATTTGAAATCACTGTTCCTGCTTCCACATGTGTCTAACCACCCACAGAGATCCATAAAAAAGTATTCCTACGTATATGCTTACTATTTCCATAGTAATGTAATTTCCAAGGCACTCTAGTCCCTTCTTCCTACCCATTTCAACCCTCCCCCCTTCTAGCTGCTCCCATCAGAATATCCCTCTCCCTTGCTGCTGATAGACTGAATCGTTCTTTGCTCGACACACCAGGCCCTATCCTACAGAAGTAACCACCATGGGCATGTTTCAGTGAAAATTAATCACTTTTTAGACCCCGTTTACTCCAACGAGGAAGCAAGGCATGTGTCCAACCCTCTCCAGTTGAAATCAATGGTTTAACTTTGGGTAGGCGGTAGCTTGCTTTTCAAACAACATGCCGATACATCCTTGTTGCATGTAAGGAATGCTCTTTAAGGCAATCTGCACAATCACATTTGGAGGGTTCTCTCAGCCATTGGAAAGACGTCGTTAAAAATAATAAGGTAAAATCAAGCTTCTAAGAAAAATCTTGGTCGGGTAGGGTAGAACTGACTACATCTGGGCCCTGGCAGCCACATATCTGCTGTATGACAATTTAGGGCTTATCTGAATCCATTTAATGTCTAAAACCCCTCGTTTTCATATTATTCAGCTTTTCACAGTGACCATGTTATTTCCCACTCAGTCCTGTCCAAGTTGTGTAACTGAATTCTTGGACACCCTCTCCCCTCTCTTGGCTTTCCTGCATCCAAATGGCTAAGCTAAATTCCCAGTAGCTTGCAAACCATTAGTTTGAGTGTTACTGAATATTCCCCTCCTCCACATTCGGTGCAGCAGCTCCAGATATAATGAAGATAAACATCACAGCACCATTTAGCACTGACAGATCCCATTGGTAACAAAGCAGGAAAGCACGCCACCTTTTAGAAGAGGCAACCTCTCTTTTCCAGCCTTTTATCTTAAGCGAGGCTTCCAACAGGGATTTAGCACACTTCAGAAGGATTTTTGCCTTAAACCAGAAGCCACAAATCAAACTAACTGCAGAGCTCCTGGGACGAAGGAGCCTGATCTTTTCAGAGCTTCTACAGAGTACATTTTTCCAGCTACCCAGTTGGGAGTCCCTGATGAGCCATTAGCCCAGAACTCCCATCCACTCCCTCCCTTCCCCTAAAACCTTATGGCAAAAGTGGTCAGCCATTTAGAGAATTGCATCTCTTTCTCCCTCAACTAAATCATATCTTTAAAACTTTTTTTTTAAAGCACTGTAACATATAATCCACTTTAGACGGATTACAATTGTGAAAGGCAGGAGAGGAATAACTGATTAAATAAAGAGATAAACGGCACGTCAGCCAGCGACTGAAAAACTGTGGCTAATGGTCCGCAGGGTTACACCAATCCTGTCCCAAACACTAGATAACTACATAAAGTCCTAGCGAGCAATGCTTATTCATATTTTCACCATGCTCCATCTTCTGAAAGGCTGCACGGAAAGGACCACAACAAATAATGATGCATAGAAGAAGGGCAACAGTTACTCTAAGCAAGTGTTTCCAAAACTTGGGTCTCTTGCTGTTTTTGGAATGCAGTCGTACCTTGGTTGTCCGTTCGACTTCCGAAAACGTTCGAAAACCAAGGCACGGCTTCCGATTGGTTGCAGGAGCTTCCTGCACTCAACCGGAAGCCGTGTCGGATGTTCGGCTTCCAAAAACGTTTGCAAACTGGAACACTCACTTTCGGGTTTGCGGCCTTCGGGAGCCAAAACATTCGACAACCAAGACATTCGACAACCAAGGTACGACTGTACAGTTCTGATTACCCTTGACCACTGGTCCTGCTAGCTAGGGATGGTGGGAGTTGTTACGCTGCTGTAAGCCAATGTAGAGGAACCTAACGCGCCTTCCTCAGCTGTTGGTGGCTGATGGTCTCTGATGAAGCTATTGCCCCCAGCTCATAAAAGCTGCCTTACACAAAGTCAAATCATTGGTTTTTCACTTCAGTATTGCCTACACTAAGTGGCAGCTCCAGGGAATTGTGGCAGGAATATTTCCCAGCCCTATTCAGAGATGCTGGGGATTGAACCCGGGACATTCTGCAAGCAAAAGCACATGGTCTGTCCCTGAGCTGCAGTGCCCCACAACTAATATTCTGAGCTCCAATGCACCGTCTCCTTTCATGCAGTTCCTAGGGGCAGAGCAGTAGTCCCAATTAAAGGTGTTCAGCACTGCTCCTCAGTTTCTTTTCGATCCCTCTGCCCCAAAGGTACACCTGGTGATACAGTTGTACCTTGGAAGTGGAACGGAATCTGTTTCAGAAGTCCGTTCGACTTCCAAAACATTTGGAAACCAAAGCGTGGCTTCCCATTGGTTGCAGGAAGCTCCTGCAGCCAATCGGAAGCCGTGGAAGCCCCGTTGGATGTTCAGTTTCAAAAAACAGCTCGCAAACCAGAACAATCACTTCCGGGTTTGCAGTGTACGGGAGCCAAAAGGTTCAAGAACTAAGCTGTTCAAGTACGGCTGTACAAATATGTCATTGCTAGACTAAAGGAGCAACACACAAGCACAACCATAATTGGACTTGAAGACCATAAGCTCACATGCTCCCTGCGAGTCCTGTATACCTCCTTTTCGATGGTTTGTAGAAGTAGCAATCCCCCACACCTACACAAATGTGAACACAAGTAGTTGTACACTAGGGATTACCATAGTCTGGAATTGTTTGCATCA
Source organism: Zootoca vivipara (assembly GCF_965207765.1). Lineage (NCBI taxonomy): Eukaryota > Metazoa > Chordata > Lepidosauria > Squamata > Lacertidae > Zootoca > Zootoca vivipara. The sequence goes on from NC_142582.1 coordinate 15,113,903, forward strand.
TTAGGAAACAGACCTGCAGGGTTACATCACGTAAGTGTTATTGAAGTTGCGTTAAGCAGACTCATCCAGTGTGCTAAATATTTACCAAGCACACACAGATTTAATTTTGGTCAAGTCTGGCACCTTTGGAAACAAAGGCTATCAGCAATTATGGTTTACTAGTAGATTAAATGCATTTCTTCCCCTATTGAATAAAAAAGGGCTCCAAAACACCATCAGCGCTGACAATTCAGCTTACGCCAAAAATAAGTCATCTGAAAATTCACAAGTCTCTGTTTCTTCCAGACCCTCCTGCGAGCAAGTAATTCTATAGCAATAAACGGGTGAGAAAGTAATGGAATGCACAAGGCCCCCGTTTTACAAGAACACACACCAAGATTACTAGGAGACTCTGATTTTATCACCTCTTATTCAAAGGAAGGGTAAGAAAACTGCTCATGCAGTGGAATCAATTATGTTCCACACATTACTAAGTGCCAGTCAAATTGTCAAGATGAAGCTGGGGTTAAGAAATAACTCCTGAAAAGACAGTTTTAAAAGCATAAATTTGCGTCCCTGCTCAAATAGCAGAGAGAGACCCAAAGATCCAAATCATACAACCAGATGGGCATTGGCCTACAAGATTGTCATGTGGGCAGGCTTTGGATATTGTTAGGGAGCAATGCTGGATAAGGCAGCAAAGGGATAAATGAAGTTCTTTTTGAAAACTACCTTAGTGTAGGGAGGAATCCTAACACCGGCTTCCCGGACTTACAACTGTAGTCAGGCAGGTTGCGGAAATGGAGAGTAGAGTGTGGCCACTTCTGTGGTGGCCCCCTCGCTCAACAGTTTCAAAACTGTTGCTTCCACATGCTTTCCCTGCCTCTCCGTGGTGGTTTGTTTCTCATCAACCTTCATATTTTTAACCTTCAGTTTGTTTTCGTATTATTAAATCAGTTTCAATCTTTTCATTTAGAGTCATTTCGAATTCTCCCAGCAGAAGCTGTTTAAAGTGGGCAAATGGCAGGACATACTCATCGGATATTTCAATGTTGAGCTTCTGCTTCGTTTGGCTGAGCGTGGTGCGGTAAAGCTTCGTGGCCATTTCGATCAGGTGATCGCTGCTGAACAGGAAGTCCCCTTTCCGAGCTGCTCCAGATCCCTGGCACAGAAAAGGAAACTTGCACGTTATCATTCAATCTGAATTAAAACAGGGATTATCCACACTTAGCTTTCCTCCCAGCTTTAGAGCTCTGTTTTCTGGCACTATTTTTTCCTGCCCCAGAGCTTTCCCCATGAAAACTAGCTCTTTGCAGCTGATTCGGAGCAAACAGCAATCCATGGAGCATCTGAATTGCTGTTTGCTGCGCTTCAGCTTTAGAGAGCAGGTTTTCACAGGGAATGTGAGCGGAAAAAAAAGAACACTTGGACACGGAGCTTTAAAGTGTGGAGTTGTGCCTGGAAAGCATAGGGCAAAGGATAAGTGTGGAGAAGCCCATAGTACTTTTTTTCTGTTATCAGCAGCCCGATTAACCAAAGCTCATTACTGGAAACAATCTATTGAAATCCCTATTGAAGTTTGGCTAAATAATATTTGAAATGTGTCTTACTCAGCACAGAAGGCACTTCAAGGAAGGACATTTTTGGTGAAACGTGCTTTTCCTTTACAAATGAGATGGAAAATACTTTTATTCCACCCTCAACACAATGATCCCTGTGGACAGGCTTTTTAAACTGATAATACACAGATAAGCTCATTATGTACAGTGGTACCTCTACTTACGAATGACCCTACTTACGAAATATTCTTCTTACAAGTAAAAAAAATTGGGGCCCACTTACGACATCCGAAGGGCCCTCGCCGCCAGCGCTCCCACCACCCCTGCTGGGCCAAATCGGGCCCTCGTCACCACCACGCTCAGCCGGCTCCCGCCGGATATGGCCCTTGCCGCCGCCAGCGCTCCCGCCACCCCTGCTGGGGTGAATCGGCCCTCGTCACCACCGCGCTCAGCCAACTCCCGCCGGATCTGGCCCTTACTGCCACCAGCGCTCCCCCCACCCCTGCTGGGCTGAATCGGCCCTCGTCACCACCGCGCTCAGCCAACTCCCGCCGGATCTGGCCCTTACTGCCACCAGCGCTCCCGCCACCCCTGCTGGGCTGAATCAGCCCTCGTCACCACCGCACTCAGCCAGCTCCTGCCGGATCTGGCCCTTACTGCTGCCAGCGCTCCCGCCACCCCTGCTGGGCTGAATCAGCCCTCGTCACCACCGTGCTCAGCCGGCTTCCTCCGGATCTGGCCCTTGCTGCCGCCAGCGCTCCCGCCACCCCCCTGGGCTGAATCGGGCTCTCGCCGCCGCTGCGCTCAGCCGGCTCCCAGCGGATCTTGCCCTTGCCGCCACCAGTGCTCCCGCTGGGTCGATTCCGGGCCCTTGCCGCTGCCGCGCTCTGCCGGCTCCTGCCGGATCGGGCCCTTGCCGCTGCCGCCAGCGCTCCCGCCACCCCGCTGTTCGGCCTACAGCCGGATCAAGCCCTTGCTGCCGCCTGCACTGAAAGGTAATGTTGCTGTGCAGTTAAAGTGGACTTCAAAGTCTTTTTTCTAGGCTCCAGAACGAATTAATCCGTTTCCAATGCATTCCTATGGGAAATCGTGATTTGACTTACGAATTTTTCTACATACGGATGTGCATTCGGAACGGATTAAATTCGTAAGTAGAGGTACCACTGTACTACATAGTACACAGAAAGCTTTAGAAGAATGTGCCACTGGACAAGTTATTGTTGTTATATGCTGTTCAAATGGAAAACCATTTTTAAAAAAATAGGGAAGGGGCTGAAATTATAGTAAAATTATAGTGTGTAGATAGCGGGATAGCAGAAAACCCCATTTTATTCTGTATAGGCTGTGATTCATGAGTTTTGAATTATGAACGTTTGCTCATTTCATACCTACCTCTTTGAGATGTACAGCAAAGAAGCCATCATTCTGGGAGCTCATGGACACTTTAGTGACATCCCCTAGAGGAACCTCTGATTTGATATGCCCTGATTTCTGATCGGCAAGCAGCACGTTGTTTTTTGTGAGCAAGAAAATCCTAGCAGTGCACTGAGGAAGAATGACAGGGATTATTCACGGGGCTAATACATAGGGGCAACTATTAAAGAATCAATGCAACTTCAAGGTCTGGCTTGTACCAAGATTCTTCAAGTCTATGTGACAAAAGTAAAAGCCATTTTGGTTCAGTGGCGATAATGCCACAGCTGGACCTTTCCAAATGAATCCGCCATCTTGAAATGGGGGAATGAATTACAAAATGGCTATGGAAATGGGATAAGGAACTAGTTACCTAGGGACAGGGTAAGTCACAAGTCTCATTGATGCTTATGCATTTAAACATTCCATCACCATTGGGAATAGCTATTCTAAATAAGGCTAAGAGCACTGGGGAGACAGGATTATTAAGAGCAACATGTCTTGCTTTTGCTTCACACAGTAATAAGCTTATGTAACATAAGTCAAAGGGAACAAAAAGTGAATCTCACTGGGTATAAGCTGCTTCTTCTTTTTTTACCTTTCCATTTGCTCTGTTGATTTTGTTTACTACTTCAGCAATAATGATTTTTTCCTCCACGGCATCTTTTAGTTTCTTATACTTGGGGTTTTTGCTGATTTCGAGGTAAGCCCCTTGGAAAGGCTGCCCAACACTGGAGGGAGACAACAGAAATAAAGAGATGAAGAAAGCTCATAAAATGGCTCCATTGGCATGCCTTTAGTCAAGCTTGCAAACAGCCACTTGCCTGGTGGTTAATTAAATTTCTATACTGCTCTTCATCCGGGAAACACTGGGTGGTTTACAATATAAAAGCAGAAAAATATCTAACACAGTAACAGAGAAAAATACTCACACACACACCCCAGTTTAAAAGGCCATAGATTGTTTAATTATCCAGTAATTACCCAGTAATTATCAAAAGGCTTGGGAGAAGAGGAATGTTTTTACCTGGTGTCTAAAGACATGCAATGAAGGTGCCAGGCAAGCCTCCCTGGGGAGAGCATTCCACAAGCAGAGAGCCACTGCAGAAAAGGCCCTTTCTTGTGATGCCACCCTCCGGAGCTCTCATGGAGGAGGCACACAAAGAATAGCCTCAGATTATGGTCAAGGGTCTGGGCCGGTTCATGTGTGGAGAGGCAGCCCTTGAGGTATTGTGGTCCTGAACCATTTAGGGAGCATTTAATGGGAGATGCTGACAAAGTTCTCTTACGTGTGTTTTTTTATATATATTTTGCTGGAAGCTGCCCAGAGTGGCTGGGGCAACCCAGTCAGATGGGACACATATAAATAATAAAATTGTTGTTGTTGTTATCGTCAACATCATAATCACCACTATTATGGAAGATAACTTTGCTGGCTCACTACGGTCAACCTGAAAGGAATGATGAGATTTTTAGCCCCCAGAAATTTCCTAGGCTGAAGAATTTCTGGGTTTCCTGTACACTCAATTTCCCCCTACTATTAAGGGAGCTATGCCTCTACATTATAATCAGTAGGAAAAATTAAGACCCTGCAGAGGCAATAAAATAAGATGAAATAGAATAAAATCCTTTGCCCCTCAGATCTTTGCCTCACAGGAAATCCAGTTGTGTGTGACATGTGTATTTGTGGTGTAGCAATTACCACTTCTGGCTACTTTAGACCCATTTCCTCATCTGGGAAACAGACCAGGGTACAACCCTGAGAGCAAAACCCAGTGAGAAGAACACGTAGCCCTGTAGCCATGCAGCCCAGGAGTCTAATCCATAACCATGTCAGAGGACTCTCTTAACAAAAACAGACACCCAACATATATTTAATTACAAAAAGAATACGTTTCTTACAACACTTATTAAGATTCCCAAACAATTTTTTGTCGTCATTTTGCATTAGATTCTTGCCCCCTGCTTCCAAAGGAAGAAATAATCCAGACAGTGTTACAACCCCTGAAGCAACATGAACTGTGTGTACCCCTGGCTGGAACAAAGGAGTGCTGCCCGAGATTCATCCAGACATATGAGGACCAGCTCCTACCTGTCTAAGAAACTGATAAGATAAAGAACTTAACTTTGGCTGCTTGTTTTAATACCAAAGTGAAAAAAAGACCCGAGTGGTATCCAAACACATGTCTTAAGTTAATTATGGGCTGTGTTTAAAGTACAGCCATACCTCGGTTTAAGTACACCTCGGTTTGAGTATTTTCAGTTTAAGTACTCCGTGGACCTGTCTGGAACGGATTAATCCGCTTTCCATTACTTTCAATGGGAAAGTTCGCTTCAGGTTAAGTACGCTTCAGGTTAAGTACAGACTTCTGGAACCAATTGTGTTTGTAAACCGAGGTACCACTGTAGTCCTTCCTTATGTCTGTCCTGCATCACCCACTAATTAATTTTCACCGGATGACCCCCCCCCCAAGTTCTGTATTACAAAAGGAGAAAAAGCTATCACATCTCAAATTCCTTCAAACCACATGTAACTTTATAAACCACTATTGTGTTGTCCCTTTCCCCCCGTAAACTAAACTAGGAGCTTCAATGGATATGGATGTGGTCTTTCTTCACAGAGGTCTTGCTCCTTTTTCTGTGCCTTTTCCAGGGCATCACTGAATTGACAGTTTTATTTTCAATCCTTTCCCTAATAATCCCTAGCATGAAACTTGCATTTTCCACGGTCGTCACTCAGGGATCTACATTTCCACACACTACCAGTCCCTGCTGCCCACAGAGGTTTCCTAGAATGCGAGGTTTTAATTCTTTTTTTTTTAAAAAAATCCGTTCTTCAGAATATTTGTGAGAGTTGCTGACCGATACCAGGCAGGCCTCACGAAGATGCAAACACATACAACACAACACACTCCTGGGAAGTGTGTAATTTTAAAATGATGAGGCATCTTCTAGAAAGCTTCTTCATCCCTAGGTTTTAATAATCCCCTCTCTTGCACTTTGGCATGGGAGAAATGGGACATAAAGTTGTTGTTGTTGTTGTTTTTTAAAAAATGAGATTTTATGTAACATCCATTTGAAACCTACATAGTACCTAAATTCGATAGCCTTGTATGTGGCGTGTTCAGTGTGCTTAACCAACTTAGATTCAATTTTCCAGATGTAAAGCCATTGGAAGAAATATTTTATTAAGCCAATAATCCATGTAATATAAGCTCTCTGGGCAAGTCCATGGAGATAAGGAAAGTTGCGAAAGCCTACAATGGGCAGCATCTGCTAGTAAAGATAAGCAGGATTTTCTAGCAAATTTCCCCTCAACCTATATGAAATAAGGTCATTTCAATCTTGCAGCCTCAGCAAAGGCCTCCGAACGGCTCATTACCTGGCTGGGTATAAAGCTTTCTTGTCCTTGAAAAGTTCGCTAGCTTCCAGTTTTTCTTCATAAACCAGTTTCTTCTGGTCTGTGAATTGGTCCCGGTACTTTTTACACTGCAAAAACAGCATTACAGATGAATCACAAAGCTATTCTTTGAAAGTGGCTTCGGAAGAGCAGCTGCCATGACTTGCTATTCCCTTTGTGCATAAGAAGCCAATTTTAATGCATTTCTGGATTGAATCAGTCACATCCCACAGGCAATTATATAAACGCAGCAATCAGCTCCACAAGAAGTACCTCATTTTCTACCTGTTTCCCAGTGAACACACATTCATCACAAGACAACCTAGGGAGGGCATCAAAATGATTTTTTTTTAAAAAAATCTACTTAGCTACCATTTGCTTATCTGGGACGCGGGTGGCGCTGTGGTCTAAACCACAGAGCCTAGGGCTTGCCAATCAGAAGGTCGGCGGTTCGAATCCCCGCGACAGGGTGAGCTACCGTTGTTTGGTCCCTGCTCCTGCCAACCTACGGGTAGCAGTTTGAAAGCACGTCAAAGTGCAAGTAGATAAATAGGTACCGCTCCGGTGGGAAGGTAAACGGCGTTTCCGTACGCTGCTCTGGTTTCGCCAGAAGCAGCTCAGTCATGCTGGCCACATGACCCGGAGGCTGTACGCCGGCTCCCTTGGCCAGTAAAGCGAGATGAGCGCCGCAACCCCAGAGCCATTCATAACTGGACTTAACTGTCAGTGGTCCCTTTACCTTTACCTTTGTCATTTGCTTCTTAAATAACTCATCTGATTAAATCTCACAGGATGAACAGATATGCTCACAGCGATCATTACACATGTTCCCTCTGCCTCATAAAACTAATTAGTAACATACAGGCCAGAATACAAGGCTTAAGGAAATTCCAATGGCTGGGGAAAGTGTAGATTAATGGGAAAATATGGAAATCACCCAGAGGACTGTTTCAAGAACTGGTGCTTAACACTTCTCATTTTGATTCAGCCATCCTCAGCAACTTAACTAAACTGTGGAGGGAAGAGGGGAGAGAGAGAGAGAGAGAGAGAGAGAGAGAGAGCAGACACCCCCGACTTCAACCAGTTTATCTGGGAAGTTCCAAATAGCGTATGCACAGTTCCCAGGTTGGATTTTGCTTGAGTTCAGTAAGCTCCCCACTAACAAATGAAACCCAAGAGCAATTTCAGTCTCTTTGGATTGATGCCATTTGAAACTATTGACAGCCGCTGAAATACATGTATTTTTGCTGAGACACTTCTAATGAAAAATAAGGACCACTGCATGTATTGTTCCCCTGGTGCTTTATTAATGGCTTTTATCGTATTTTATTTGTTCAGATGTTCCAATGCTTTGTGTTTATGTTTCTATCTGTTTCATACAACAACAATAAAACAAAACACTATATTATTCTTTAAATTGCTTTGAGTGCCTGAGAGTAGAAGGTAGAACAGACTATAAATAAAAATACAAACAAACAAATGCAATTAACTCCTATATCATATGGTTACCCTCCACAAGTGGAATATCCTCTTCAGTTCCTTGTGAGTTGAATCCAAGAAGAGATAAGGCCTTGCTGGCCAGTTTTTATCGATTGGCGATAAAGAAGGCATCTTATTCTTCATTTCCAAAAAATACTTTTGCATCTATGGTAAGAAGAATTAAGCAAGCCATTAATTTTTTTTTTACTAAAAATATTAATTCAAGCAGGCTTCATACAACCACATTCCCTATTCACAAGATCTGGCAAACCAACATCCAGCTTTATTTACACAAAAAGATATTACATTGCTGGCAACAACTGAGTGTAAAACCATTGTACTTTTTACTAAGCCAATGAGCTGTTTCTGATGTGATACTAACCCAGGTGCAGGGAACCTTTGGACCCTCCTGGTGTTGCTGAACTACATCTCCCACTCATCCCAGCAAGCATGCAGGGCAGTCTTGAGCAGGTTGGGCGCCTGGCGCTGAGGCGCGGAGATCGCTCCGGCGCCTGCCCCCTCGCAGCGCGCAGCATGGCTTCCACGCGGCTTTGCTGCGTAGCGCCCCGCCTGCCGCCCCACGCCGCTGGAACTATACCTAGAGCCGGCCCTGCAAGCATGACCAATGGCCAAGGGGAATGGGAATTGTAGCTCAGCGATTATCTGGAGGAACAAAGGTTCTCAACACGGGCACCAAACCACAGATTAGCATTGCAAGACTAAGCCACAGCAAGCCATGGGCTCATGGGCTCCTGTTTTTTCTGTGGCACAGCTGTGAGGAGCTGAGCAACTTTTTGTTTTAGGTTAAATGCAGTCTACTTTGCCATCTGCAGCACAGATAATTTAAAAAAAACATCAATAGAGAAAGCATAGTTGTTCTCTATGTACTACAGTCATACCTCGGTTTGCGACCGCCTCAGTTTGCGACCGCCGTGGTCCCGGAAGTGTTTACATCCGGGTTCCGCAGCACACGGATGTGCAGAAGCGATCTGCGCAGTGTGTGCATGCACAGAAGCAATCTGCGCAGCACGCACACACGCAGAAGCACTCTATCGGCGCTTCGTGCATGCGCAGAAGTGCCCCTCGGATTACGATGAACTCGGGCAGCGACCGGCTCCCCGGAACGAATTGCGGTCGCAAACCGAGGTATGACTGTATGTATTCCTCCAATCAGCACATCTTATGTATGTTGAGAAATAAAACATCTTCAAATGATTGTGTTTGCTATTCTTTTCTGATGACTGGCTGCAGGTGAATGTGATTGCTGCGGTAACTGTATAAGGAGGGAGGGAAACGTACAATTTTCTGAATTATAAATTCGTAGATCTTCCTTCCAGCGTTGGCTCGGAAGAATTTCCTGTACTCTCTACGGACCTGAGAAATTAAAAACGTGAGAGTAAACATTCAGCTTTAGTTTTTGTTTTCTTCGCATAAGCATAAATTCCAAGGAGACAATTTTAGTGTTGTTCTCCAGAGGCAAGATCACAATCTAGGTTCCCCCCAAATACAAAAAGTTAGGGTAGACACAGGCAAAATAAAAATCTTCATTGACTACTTAAGAGGCTTTAGCATTTCTGGATGTGTTTATTATTATCAGGAAACCTGAGTTTGGGTGGTACCATTTCAGTTTAGAGCTAAGGACTCACATGGCTGAATGTTCCTCTCTATACCAGGCGGGGAACCTTTTGGAATCCAATTGCCACATTCCATCATTTGTAAGAACTCAATCATTTAGTGTGGCAGCGCCTAACACTTTGGAACTCCCTGCCTATTGAGATCAAGCAAACACTTTCACTGGACACTTTTTGGCACCTGCTAAAAACATTCCTGTTTAGACAAGCCTATGCAGATGCTTAGAAAGTTGAATCTGTTTAAGTATTTTAACGTTTGTTTGTTTTAAAGTGGGGTTGCCAATTTTTCTTGATTTTACGCCTTTTATCTTTTGTAGACTGCTTTGAGGTTTTGTTTTGTTTTGTTTACAATCAAGCAGTGTATACATTTTATGAAATAAGTAAGTAATAAATAGATAAGCAACTTTTTTGGGTTCACATACAAGTGGGGGGGGGAGGTCAGAGGAAAAACATGGCTGAGGCTAGGGCAGTGATTCCCAACCTTTTTTTGCCATGCCCCACCTACGCATCTCTAAAATCCTGATTCCTCCGCCCCGTGATATATATTTTTTATTATTCAAAAAGTGAACTCCTATTCACATGGAGGAAGCCTAAAAGGCCATTCACTGTTAATAACTCATTCTCGAATTGTCCCCCAGTGGGGCGTGTGCCCCACGTTGGGAGCCACAGGGCTAGGGGCATTAAGGGCGGGCCACAATAGGTGCAACTCCTACCTTTGCACAAGGAATTATATCCCAGACCCCAAAAAAGCAGAGGGTTCTATACTCCCTACTCCCACCCTGGCTAGCAAAGACACATTTTTGCCACACAGCTCCAACCCACACTAGAAATTATAGCACCAGGGAGCCTCCTGAAGCAAAGTAATCTCTTTCCCATGTAGTTAGGGTCTATTTGTAAAATGGCAATGCTTAAGCGTCCGCAGTAATTTTGCAAGGGGAGAAGGGGGGGGGAGAAAACCAGAACTTGGCTGCCCCCCTGCGACTGTTCATTGGCCAAGGCTCCATAAACTCTCAAGAGCCCCACTGAGTGTCACATGCAGGCAGTGACAGCTGGTTCCTATTTTCTTTGTGCATGTTAATATTTGGTAGAGAAGCATTCAGTCAAAGGTGTCTGAAGTGGTACGACCCAAAAACAGGTTGAGACGAAGTCCTCATTATCTCTACCTGACATTATCAGGTTCTTAATAAAATGGAGAATCATAGCTGCCAAGTCTCCCGTTTTCCCCGGGAAATCCCCGTTTTTCCAGCTGTTCCTAGCTGAAAAAATGGATTTTTTTTTGTTTTTCCCCAGTTTATTCTGGCGCGGCGGCCATTTTGGAACTGGGCAAAGCAGCATCAAAAGTCACTTCTGAGCATGCTCCGCCCAGTTCCAAAATGGCGGCAGCGCTACTTCCGGTCTTCTATTTCCAGCCCGGTCCCTTATTTCTCTGACAGCAACTTGGAAGGTATGTGGAGAATATCCCCCCCCCCCGACACACACACACACACCATATCATATGTGTTTGATTTCTAGATATTCAGAAAGGGCAGCTCTTAGGAAACAGCTGAACTGTAAGATTCATCTAGTTTTTCAAAATCATGTAAACGGGAGAAAGAGAGAGCAGAACCACATCAAGCATGACTTGCTCTGATCTTTTGAGTGTCTGGTTAACAAACGGCCAGGGGCGGAGGAAGAGGGGTGCGGTGGGAACGGTTCGCCCTGGGTGTCTTCGCTGAGTGGGTGGGTGACATTTGGCGCGCCGCCCGTGACTCCCAAACCCACCCCAAGCTGTCGGAGGAAGGGGAGAGCTGCACCGCTTTGCCGGCGGCCTTCCCCCCTTCCTCCTTCGTTTTGACAGCTGGGGGAAGGCTTGGGAATCACGGGCGGGCGGCACGCCGAATGTCCGCCATGAGTGGCTCGCTCTGCCCCTGTGGGCGTGCCGCTCCGTGCACCCGAGCAGTATCCTGCGCCTGGGAGGGCACCCTCTGCGCCCCATGCCCCTTGGGAGCACGCCCACCCTGGGCAGCGCTGACATATGTTCCGCCGCTGCAAAAGGCAGCAAGAATATACAGCATCTTCATATATTTGACTTCTAACACAAATATAAAGGACCTTATTAATTTGAATGGAATAGGGTTGCACCTTTAAGAAATTTGCCCTTGTTTAAGTTGCTTACAGGTCAACGATGCGAGAAGCTGGCTCGGCCGCAGATCGGCATGATGCCGCGGCAGAAAGAACCAGCGAGCTGCAAAGTGCCTGCAAACTCTGCTCGGGGACCCTGTATGCATAAACGGCTCCACTATACCAACATCTGGCCCTTCAGATGTTGCTAACTTCCAGCTCCCATCATCCCTGGCAAACATGGTCAATGACAGGATGGTGGGAGCTATAGTTCAGCAACATCTGGAGAGTTCCCCCACACCTGCACTAAGCCATAATTTGGCTTAGTGTGACATGCAAATCAGGACTGTGTGGGGCTGCTGTGATTCCTGTATAACTGTGGCAGGAGGAGTTTTGCTACAGCCACTGAAATTGCAGTGGCCACATATCTTAGCCTCCTCTCTTTCCCCCATCCCCTGGAACGCATCTGCTCACACAAATAGTCCCTCCACATGAGTGCAATCCATTTGCCGAGAGGAAATACCTCGTCAGAAGGAAAATTGAGCATTCTCAATGTTTAGTAATTCTGGACAATCATGTACCAACAAAAGCAGAGAGCTATCGTCACACAACAGCAAAAGGTGGTTCAGAAAAGAATTGCTTGCAATGACTTGAATCGTCGCCAAAGCCAGCTGGTGTCAATAGCTGCAATGAAACCCCTATTAGTTAAAACTATTTATTATCCCTTTGAGAAGTCGCGCTGCTGGTAAGATTAACAATGTTTTTGAAAGAGCAGCATAGATTTGAAAACGCACACACACAAAGTTGCCTGGCATAATCTGCAAAATGCCATTTTGCTTGCTTGTTTCTAAGAGTCTATCTAGGGGAAAGAATAATTTCCTTAAAGATCATGCTTGCTAGAGCAATCTCACAGCACCAGAGGTTGATTATGCGTTAGTAGAGAGCACGCTTTTTATTGAGTTCATTATTGACATAAGGGAGTCGTTTAAGAGAGTACCTTTAGTCCAAGCCAGTAAGCCCAAATGACTGCAACAGCATGCTTACGCCTAGCCTCTTCCTTCAAGCGTTTCAACTCCCTTCGAGCCTAAAAGGTTTAGACAGTGAATCACAGAGGCAGCCTGATGCAGGTAAGCACAATGATCAGGAATAGAATTCTCCCACTGATAGAACAAGCCAATACAGGAAGATGGAAGAACAGTATGCAACTTATAGAACCCCAGCATGATAGGGTGAAGAGAGGGTGAAAGTGCAAGCAGACCCCTCGGCGCTGCTTCACCAAGGCAGGTAAGAGAAGTAAGAGTGGTGGAAGTTCCCTGGGTTCTGGCACTCTCGTATGGCATGTTAGGTCTTGCAAATGCTGTATAGATCTCAACTTTAAATGGGAAACTTTCTGCATAGTTGCAGCCCAAAGGGTTGTTATTCCAGATAAAACATTAGGACACGTCCCCTTAAAACACTAAGGTCTGGACACGAAGTACTTAAGGATCCCAGTTTAGGCCAGCCTTACACAATTGTGGGTGTCAATGCGCTTTCTTCCAAAATCTTGTAAAAGAGCTTCTTCTTTTTTGATGTCACACAGAGACATACATGAACATCACATCACATCAACATGACTTCGGTATGTGTAGAACACAGGGAATGGGTAACACATATAGGGATGTTAAAAGATCTACACATTCTGTATGGCCATGAGATTCTGTTATTGCTTTTTGGTATTTTAGGGTTAGTAGAGGACAGGCACCTACAGAGTTCAAATGGTTGTTTGAGTAAAGCTCTACACTAACAGCAGCCGTAGCTATGCACCTGCAGCATTGAGACACAGTTCATCTCACAGAATGTTTGTCTTGCAAATTTTGCAGTCGTAACAAAAGCATGCTCTGCTACTTAAGTCTGTATTCAAATAGAAGTTCACACAAGCGCAATCAAGTTCTTAGTAAATGGCATACGAATGTTGGGGGGAATTGCAGTGTCATTAGGATTCAGGCAATGATCAATTTACTCTAAGTGATATTTTTGTTTATGGTCAGCAATTGATGATTGTTTCATAACTGGGTTCAGTATGTGAACCCCTCATGCCTGAAGTGTTTTTGGGGAGATGTTGCGTGTATGTGTTTTGTTTTGTTTGACTTACATGATGGTGGTGGTGCCCTGTGCAATTTGATCACCAAATCAAATAAACATTTGAAATTCTACGGATCAAGAGGCTGGTCATACCAAGCACCCATTATTATTATTATTATTATTATTATTATTATTATTATTATTATTAAAACTTTTCCTCAAAGAAATCAGTCAAAGCTATCTTGCAGGAGAATTTCCAGTTGTTTCCTAAAGTTAATTTCCACTCCAAAGGGGCCAACAACCACATGACGTGATTCAATGCTAGTCTACTTTGACAGTATCCCAGCTATCACAGACTAGCTTGGTTTTCCAAATTAAACCTATAACCCTCGAGCTACTTTTTATGGTATATCACTAGTAAAGCCCCAAATAAACAGTTGAATCATTTCACCTAAGTGGAGTGTTTTACCATACAAAACAAAAATTAAAAAACAACAACAGCTGCAGCAAATAGTGATGTTCCATGTGGTGTTTACTTCCCTAAGGTACAGCCACATTTGGTAAGGCTCTCCAGTACGGTTAGCAGTTGTTTCAAAAGAACGTTCTCCAGGGAGGAGGTTTTGTTACATAACACACGTTTTCTTCTTTTCTCTGTGTCAATACTGTGTGGTCAGTTGATCACTGTAAACCAGGGGTGCCCAAACATTTTTCAAAGAGGGCCAGATTTGATGAAGTAAACATGCATGAGAGCCAACCCAAGCTGTTGAGCATTTTTTTAGGGTTCATGTTTTTTAGGATTGAAGTTGTTGAGCTTTTTCTACAATTCTACCCCTAAGTTGCTGAGCTTTTTTCACCCCCAGGTAGGACATATACTGCCGTTGGGGGGGGGGGAATTTAATCAACTGGCAGACCGGATTAGGGCCCCAAAACGGACTTCAGACATGCCAAAGTCATACTTTGGTATGACTATTCGTCTTGGGATTTTCCTGTGTCATTTTTTTTAGATATGACTGATGTGAACTATCATATCGGCAATACTCTTCCCAAAATCCTAAAGGGTTATAAATAATTTTAAGTATTCTCTAGATCTACACAGCGCTCAGATGCAGCTGGGGATCAGCACCAGTTTCAGAGGCCAACATGCTCACCTACACCTTTCACACTGCGCCCCTTGGGTACAATGGGTAGACAAGTCAAAAAAGCCCGGGACACAGTTTTTCATGGCCCTCTAGGGGCTCATTTACCAGAAGCAATGCATTTAGTGTTAATTGGCTGCTTGATCTCTCACATGCCCAGTCTACTGACTGCTTCTGTTCCCAGTTCCGAACCTTGGCTGCAAATGTCAACAAATTGCCAATTACACCAGCACTCCCTGAGCTGCCAATTTTAAATGAAACCTGCAGGGATCCCAATGCGGTGGCATGCAGCAAACCCTTAGTACGCTTGCCCCTTTGCGCAACTAAAGGTATGGTTTGATGGCCACTAGAAGATGGCTCAATAACGCCAAGTGATAAGGAGCGATGGACCACATTGAGGACGCTAAAGAACCCTTTGACATCTGTAGGCCTGACATTTGATATGTCCCATGTTTTTACTATAAAAAATGAGAAATTTAGATCATAGAATTCTGTTGGGATTAAAAAAAACAAAACCTAACACTTTTCACACAAATTGTGAAATATTAGGACATGGGTTAGAACAGGCATCCCCAAACTTCAGCCCTCCAGATGTTTTGGCCTACAACTTCCATGATCCCTAGCTAACAGGACCAGTGGTCGGGGAAGATGGGAAATATAGTCCAAAACATCTGGAGGGCCGAAGTTTGGGGATGCCTGGGTTAGAACCTATGTCACGGCTGTGAATTTAATTAATAGAACATTTTTCCCCCCTCAGCTCTTAGCGTGGGAACCTATAAAATTACTACTGCGTGTGCATGCTAATAAAAGGGCCTTTGCTTCGAGACGTGCAAGTTTAGTTAAATACATTTTGGAGCCCTTTTTTCAGTCTAGATGCTTTACGGCTTATTAACAAGCAATTAGTGCTAAACAGCTGGGCATGCTCGGACTTTTTTTTAGTTTATGGAATTGTTTTCAGGTTAATCGGGGCAAAGGTGTAAAGGGAAGGCTATCAGTAGTGGCATGCTCATGTTTAGTAAGCCAGCACAAATGATTAATTCTTGCTTTTAAAAAAAGGTGAGTGGGATAAGGGAAGGGGACACATGATGCTTGCGTGTAGTACCTTTAATCCAAGCCAGTAAGCCCAAATAACAGCAATAGCAAGCTTATTCCTAGCCTCCTCCTTCAGCCGCCTCAGCTCCCTTCGCACCTGCGGTGCATTTGAAAATGAATCGCAGGAAATTTTGAGAGAGAGAAAGGAAAGAAAAGAAGAGAGTTTGCTTCAGTTTTCCCAATGGACAGAAAGGAAGCCGTTTCACACAGAATAAATGAAAAGTGTGTGCTTGGATTTTTAGACTGGAACTTGTGTAAAAGCACAGCTTGGAGTGGGGTGAGGGAAGTGGAGAAAACTCAAGTGAAGGGAAGCAAGCAGCTGAAAACATTTCTGCCACTCTTTCCATCGAAAGGCAACCTTTGCACCCATGTAGCTGGCTCGGAAACAAACAGAAGTTGGCTTGTGTTTTCTTACCTGAGCTCCATGCCAATAAGCGGCAATAGTCGTAACAGCTTCCTGACAGCGTTTCTGATGCTTGAGTTCACGGAGCAGCTTTCGAGCCTGTGAAACAGCAATAGCCCGTGCCAAAGAAGAGTTAGCGCTTAAAATAGAGGTGTGCAAAGGATAACAGAGTGATTTGATGCCCACCTGCCCACTTCAAACTCCCAGACAAGGCAAACGTTTCATAATTATTCCATCCTACGTTTCCGAGCACAATTCAAAGTGTTGGTGCTGACCTTTAAAGCCCTAAACGGCCTCAGTCCTGAATACCTGAAGGAGCGTCTCCACCCCCATCGTTCTGCCCGGACACTGAGGTCCAGCTCCGAGGGCCTTCTGGCGGTTCCCTCACTGCAAGAAGTAAAGCTGCAGGGAACCAGGCAGAGGGCCTTCTCGGTAGTGGCGCCCACCCTGTGGAACGCCCTCCCATCAGATGTCAAGGAAATAAACAACTATTTGACAGGCAGCCCTGTTTAGGGAAGTTTTTAGTGTTTGATGTTTCATCACATTTTTAATATTCTGTTGGGAGCTGCACAGAGTGGCTGAGGAAACCTAACCAGATGGGTGGGGTATAAATATTATTATTATTATTACCGTATTATTATTATTATTATTATTATTATTATTATTATTATTATTATTATTATTATGCCTTTCTGGTGTAATCTAGTGTGCTGCCCAGTGCCTTTCACAATGTAGGCCTCAGGATGCTAAAGCAGGCAGCGTTGCAAAGCTACTGAGGAAAGGGGTAACAGCATTGGTCTTCCAATCAGTTATTGATACAGTACATGAGTAGGAGTGGGACCTAAGCCAGATTTCCCAGGCCCATCTAATTCTACCGGTGGCTTGGGATTTTAAGCCACAACTACTCAAGTTTTCAAAATATATCAGCAAATGCACATAACACAGATTCTAGAGAGAGCTTAAGTTAAACAAAATGAAATCAGGGGGCAGGGAATAGCATATCATTTTAAGAATAATCCAAACAGCATTCTGGTAAACCACATTTTTCTTGACTGGATTTTTATTTTCGATTATTTCCGCACATTCTAAGCAGTCCTAAGTTGTTTTTAAAGAACATTATGATTGGGCCTACATCTCGCATGTCCAACTTGGCTTTCTGAACCCCAGTCGCTGCTTCTACACCGCAAAGCAGTAAATCCATTAATTACATCCTTTTTAAAAACAACAAGGTTTTCCAATGGCAGGGTGTGATTCGCTACAAGTACCCCCTTTTCTCTACCACGGAGAGGCAGCAGTCAAGTCTTCTGAATTGATTTTTTCTCACCTTCCATCCTCTGATATAAGACTGCACCACGATGGCAGAACTCTTGATCTTCTGGTACTTCTTTTGTTGCTGCATTGAAAATTTAAACAAGAATGAGTCGGAGTTTTACATAACTGAAATACTCAGCTTGTCACACACACTTTGTACTGGTTCTGTTAGGGACACATGCTATGTAGGGACTGCCCCTGGTGAGTGGTACAGCCTGTTTGCTAGAAGCACGCTGCACTTCTAGGCATTGTGTCTAAATAACTAAACCATGGTCAATAATTGGCCATCTGAAACCGTGGTTTGAAGCAGGTTTGCAACCCATGTCTGTATTGACAATGGTTAAGTGTTACGTTGGCAATGAGCAAAACATGGTTAAAGACAGGTTCTGATCACAAGGTGTCTCCTTATACATGTCACCTGGAGGCATATTTTAGCCAAGCAAAGAAAAAAACACCACATGGTTTCACTGGGCATTTGGAACCTGAATCAGGATTAAGGCAGCAAACCATATTATGTCTGCTTTGGGTCCAAGAGCTCTACTGCTGTTTCTATGGCTTATCAAACTGAATTAAAAGTGCACATTGAGACCAACCAAGGGTACTCTAACACACATACCTCAACTAATTGCTTTAAGATTACAAAGCCGAGGCAAGACTTACCAGCGTCCAAACCTGAGCATCTTCCAAGAATACTCATTACAAAAGCAGAGCACAGTTCTGAGTTTACAGCCATTTTAAAAAATTCACTGGGTACTTTTGTTTAACCACAGAGGTCACTTTTTTTTTTGCTAAGTATTGCTAACTGCACTGAACTCTTGAGAAGGGACAGGATTAAAAAAGCCCCAGATATAATCTTTTCTTACTGCGTATCTCCTGTACCAAGCAGCAATCACAATCTGACTCCTTTTCATGAGAAGAAAATGTGTGCGACACTTCCAGCCCCTGTAGATCTTCTGGATCAGGGTGGCCAAATCCTCAAGGCGCTGTTTTCTCAGATCTTCTAATTTGAAGAGCTATGCAGGGTTTTTTTTTGGGGGGGGGGTTGGGGGGGAGGGAGACATGAGAAGGAAGAGTAAAATGTTTGACATCTACGTTATTTTAGCTTTTGCCCCCTATGTTTAAAAACAATAATCCTCATGAGGAAAACTAGTTCTGCAGGGAGAAAGCTTGAACCCCTCACTGGTGTACTAGCATTTTGCCTGCAGGGAGTTTTACATGGGACTGCATTCAGAATTGACATTCCCCAGCTGCAATTCAAACTAGGAACAATCCATTCCTATACTTTAAAAAAAACACGAATACTTTATTGAAAGAATTTCAATTATAAAGAAATAAAGTGATAAAGAGGGGGAAAGTTGGGTTTAAAAAAGAGCAGTTGATATGTATAAGAAATATATACACAGTGGTACCTCACAAGACTAAATTAATTCGTTCAGTCATTTCGTATTGCGAAAATTTCGTCTTGCGAAGCGCGGTTTCCCATAGGAATGCACTGAAATTTAATTAATGCGTTCCTATGGGCGAAAAAAAGTGCAAAAAAAGGCGCCGACTCACCCGCCACGGCCGGAGGTTTTTTAAGGCTCTGGGGAGGGGGAAGCAGGAGGAGGGCCAGGGAGAGGCTCCCTCCCTCCTTCCCCAGCAGCCGTTCGTGCGCCCAACCAGACGGCCACTCTCCCGTTCGTGCGCCTGCCCTGCTTCATCTTGCGAAGCACAGCCATAGGAAACTTCATCTTGCAAGTCTCAAAAAAACTCGCAAAAAGCTTTCGTCTTGCGAGTTTTTCTTTGTGCGAGGCGTTTGTCTAGCGATGTATCACTGTACATACAAAAATGCAATGTAGTGTACTCCCATAGATTCTTATATAAACCGATACAGTGTTATTATCCTAATACATATGCAGATGTTAATAGCCTACTACATTCCAAATGTTGTCACATTTATCCAAACAAAGTCTACGTCTGTGAGCAGTCCGTTCACAAACTGCAAGTGTTGTTATATTGTCCATTCCTGTTCTGTCATTTAGCCGGGACTAAGAGCTGTTGTGATATGTCAAAATGCAGCTAGGGAGAGAAGGTGGAATGCAAGAAATGAACTTTAACAAGCTGCTTTTTTTTGTCTGCAACTGAGGCCCACACAAAACCAACGTTTTGAGGAATGCGTGATACAATTGTTAGATGGCATGTGACGGTGACAAGAAAAAAATAATAATGCTGGATTAAATTTATTTCTCTCTTCTTTCCAAAACCTAAGCTTTAGCCCTCCATCACTTAACAACCTGAATTTCACCTTAAAACTCTGTTATCTTGTAAAGAAAGAGGAGGAGGAAAGAGAGAAATGTACTGAAGCTGCCTTTGCTGTAATGGAGGAAAAATTGGTTCACATACTGTTCTTGGGTTGCGGATAAATATTTTTGATCTGCCCAAGGAGTATTCTTCTTCAGGGACTTCCAGCTCATTGAACAATACCTCTACACCAGCTCTACAACAGAAAACAAATGGAAGTGATTTACCCCCCTCTCTCAAAAGCAGCTCCTCTTACACAGGCTGAGCTTACAATAAGCATATTATTAAAGGGGAAACTCTGCTATGGCAAAGGCATTTTTAAAAAAGACCAATAATTGTTATCTATTCTGTTTGCAAACACTTGTGCTTCAGATGTGAAAATGGTATACAAAATAACAAACGACTGCTCTGATAAAGTCATTAAGGATTAGAAAATTCCAGCCTGATTGTGAAATTGACAAAGCAATGTTTTAACTAGGTACAGTGGTAGCTTGGTACTCAAACGCCGAAAACCCGGAAGTAAATGTTCTAGTTTTCAAACATTTTCCGGAAGCTGAACGTCCGATGCAGTTGTCTGCTATTGTTTCCAGGGCGCCTGCACCAATCAGAAGCCACGCCCTGGTTTTTGAACATTTTGGAAGTCAAACGGACTTCTGGAACGGATTAAGTTTAGGGCTTTTGTTTTTGCTATTTATTTTGCATTTTTGTTTTTGAGGCTTTTTTGGTTAATTTGTTTTTGTGACTGTGTGGAACCCAGTTCAGCTATTGATCGATTGTGAGACTACGGAAATGGATAAAAGCCCCCCATCGAAACAATGACTATCATCAGTGCAGGTTGGAAAATTAGAATAATTTTAATTTTTATCATCAACAATATTATCTTATTTATTTCATAGTACAGTACATTGATTATTGCTTTTATTTTATGGATCAATGGTCTCATTAGAGAGTAAAATTCATGTTAAATTGCTGTTTTAGGGGTTGTTTTTTAAAGTCTGGAATGGATTAATCTGTTTTGAATTACTTTCCAAGGGAAAGCACGCCTTGGTTTTGGAACGCTTTGGTTTTGGAACTGACTTCTGGAACGGATTAAGTTTGAGGACCAAGGTACCTCTTTGTGAATTTACAGTGGAAATGTCCTGAACTCCACGTCTCAAACTTATATAAAGATCAAACTTAAGCTATCCAAACAGATTTCACAGTTCTTGGCAGTTTAAATGTAACAAAATAGGTATTTTATTTATCAAAACCACAGATTGATGCAAAATGGAGTAGAATTGTGGGGGGAAACATGTGAAAGATACAAAAACCAGAAACTGAAAGGTTAGTCCAGGTCTAATTTTAATTAGGGTTGCCACATGACAAAATAAATCTGCAATTTAAAATGTGAAAGGTTTGCAGAGGAGGTGAGAGGAGCTTTGATAGAAACGACAATACGATAGTTCTTCAATCAATGGTTGTCCAATCCTTGTATGCCTTTTACTGAATATGATTCCCTAGCATAACATGATCTGATTGGGATCGCATCTCCACAGGATGGCTTTGTAACTGGCTCTGCGCCATACAGATGACGTGCAAGATAATCTCAAGAATCAGGTGCAGAGGCCACAATTTTGCATACCTTCAACTCATGTGAAGAACCTTTGTAGCAACATGCAAAATTATGGCACCATGTTCTGCTCCCTGAGAGCGTTTTGAAATCCAGGAAGGGCAAAGAGCAGGGAAGTTAATAGGGTGTGGCTTAAGAGGTTGGGTTTTTTTGCTAGAAAGAGCATGCAGTCCCATAGGCATGTTAAACAATCAGGGATGGGCCAAATAAGCACCAATAAAAAGGTAAAAGACCCCTGTCAGTTAAGTCCAGTCACGAACAACTCTGGGGTTGCGGCGCTCATCTCGCTTTACTGGCCGAGAGAGCCGATGTTTGTCCACAGACAGTTTTTCCAGGTCATGTGGCCAGCATGACTAAGCCACTTCTGGCAAAACCAGAGCAGCACATGGAAACGCCGTTTACCTTCCCGCTTGGAGCGGTGCCTATTTATCTACTGGCACTTTGACTTGCTTTCGAATTGCTAGGTTGACAGAGGCTGGGACTGAACAACGGGAGCTCACCCTGTCGCGGGGATTCGAACCGCCGACCTTCCGACCGGCAAGCCCAAGGCTCAGTGGTTTAGACCACAGCGCCACACCAATACACCTGCACCATTTAGTTAACAACTCTTACCTGGCAGGACCTCTCCAGTGTGGCCATGTCTGTTTACAAAGCATTTTGTATCTTTCTAGACAAGGCTCGTAAGGTTGCCTGAACGCATATCCTGCCCTTCTGACACGAACGTTTTCCAGCAGACCCAAATACCGGACCTGGTGACAAACTAGAGCCTCGTTGAAGATATACGCTGCTTTTTTGTCATTGGGCTTAATGCATCTGCATGAAAAACAACATTCATTAAGATGTTGCACAATCATTTCTGCTACACAAGCACAACTATTTCTTTTCCACTCGGTTTATTTAACATGCAATTGACTGCGATCATTTGCACGTCTCAGACAGAAACAACAATAAATGACTAAAACAGGTAACATAATCTTCTTTCCCATTATGGATTAAATATAGAAGGCAATCATGGTTATCATATTTATCAGACAATGGATCTTAAGACATTATAAACATTAACTTATGATAATTCCACAGACACCTGGCTCATTATTTTTTCCAAATAGCTGCATATCGAATTGCAAGTGCCCCTATTTACTAATTAAATTTGTATCCTTTCCTTCCTGCCAAACAAGCCCTGGGGCTCAGAGCCTTGTACTGTCACAGTCTTACTAGAATGCAAAATAGAACTACTTCATTCTACGCCCCGAAAAGGCATCCTGCTTTGCTTGTCACTTGATGACATGGATTTGATGTGTAAGCTTCTCTGTGTAACATTCACTGCACCAGAGATGTAAAATAAGGAGTCCTTTTGCTCTTCCACAGTATCACCAGTCTATTAATTAGATTATAAATTTAATCATGTCTATAAGGAAAAGTGATTTTTAACCTTCCTGGTTTATAATTCTGTTCAAGCGTATAAATGCCTCCCTCATAGTGAAAACAGCATTGATTTGGGAGTTTTAACAATTGTTTGCCCCGTAGTAGTGTTGATCTCCTTGAGTACTTCATCCCAAAGTCTTGCTAAGTATGGGCACTTCCACCACAGGTGAACACATGTACCCCACTGACCCATAACCCCTCCAGCAGTCTGGGGACATCATACCCAGCAGTTGTATGAATCTCATTGTGCTTTAATACAATCTGTGGGTTTTTATCTCTCTGACATATGGGGAACCAGTCCCAGCACCTTCATTTTCCAGAAGCTATCCCATTGATTAGGCAGAGTTTCTACATCTCTATCTCCCACTCAAATCATCCTGAGGCCTTCCACCTTTGCTCTTCCTTCTGCTACTGCAGAATATATATCTGAAATCAGGTCACTCCGTTCATCCGCTGAACCCAAAACCAATGCCACAAACTGTAAGCGAGACCTTTAGTAAATTGCTCCCAAATCTTCCTGTTGGAAATAAAGTAACAGCCAGTTGAGTTCAACACTGGCTAATCGATCTCTCGTCTGTAAATGGATAGGTGATACAGAAGTCCTTAAGCCAAAGCTGCCAAGTCTCCCGTATTCCCTGGGAAACCCCCGTTTCCCAGCCGTTTCCCGTTGGCAGCCCGGATTTTAAACCCCCCGCCTCGGTAAATCCCCCGGATTCTTACCGACCCGGGGAGGCTCCTTCTGCACATGTCTGGAGTCTCTGGACATGCGCAGAAGCAATTTTTGGCGCTGCGGCCATTTTGGAAATGGGCAGGGCATGAGTAGAAGCAACTTCCAGTGCTGCTCTGCCCAGTTCCAAAATGGCCGCAGCGCGACTTCTGGTGCCGCGCCGCTGCCGATCCCAGATTTTTCAATCTGGGAGTTGGCACCTATGCCTTAAGCTGGTACAGTCTCTCTCCTTTTCAGTCCCTGAAACTGTGTCTCTCTGTCTGCACTGTAGGAGGGTGGATGGTTTAATATATCAGTACCGGGGCACCTACTTTGGATTGCCACACTTTCTAGACTGCAGAACATACACCATGCGAACACATTACAAAGCTTTGCAATTGTATGGGGGTTTATTGGAAGGGGAAGGTTGTGCCTGCAGAGCGACTGTCTCTGATCTGACCATCCCATGTCCAACACGACCTTTCCTTTATCACCCAGTATAAAATAAATTAAGTGACATTACTGACAAGCTTTGTTTATATATATATATATATATATATATATATATATATATATATATATATATATATATATGTTAATGTGGAATTCCTCGTGCCATATGGATTGTCCTTCTGCATAGTAAATCACAACCCAGCCTGGCCCTTTCATTCTCAGAAAATAAATTTATTAATGGAAGCTTGCCATTTTCAAAGAAACTTTCTCGGAATTAAAAATGAGAAACACCTGAAACATAAATAACAGCTTCGGGAGGTTTGACATTTTTATTGCTATTCTGCCTAAAAGGGACAACTTTCAGCTTATCCAGCTTTTTGTTCCTTTCCTAATTCTTCTGAGCACCGGGCATAAGTTTAAGGCACACGGTTTACTTAGATCTTTTGGAATCTGAACTCCCAGATCTCAAGAGTGATTTAATGCAAGGTGGGATCCCTATAGCGCACTTGGCCTGCACTCTGGGAGCCATATTTACACTACTGACTTCTCATAATGAACTTTTAACCTTGCAACCACCCCATACCATGCCAACTCTTTAATTATATCTGGTGAGACATCTATTGGGTCTTACAGTATTATCACAATGTCATCCGCAAATGAACTTAGATGTTCTCTGCCTTCTATGGTGTACCATGTAACCCCATCATTCCCCTGCAATGTAAACGTTGAAGGGCTCGGAAGATAAAACAAATAGGGTAGTCCAGAGACACTCCTATTTAATATGTGAACAAAGTTCAAAGCAAACCCGCCCGCCGCCCAATCATTGGTTTTCACTACTGCCCATTAAGTACTAAAGACGTTTTCAGGGCCGGCCCTACGTGCAGGGTGGGTGGCGCAGGGCACCACGGCGCCGGCCCGCCAGGAGGGCATCGCGAGCCGCGCCCACCCACTGGCCAGCCGGTCCGCCCGCGCAGCTGCGCCCACGGCAACCGCGCTGTGTCTGCCCGCCCGCCCACCGCGCTGGGAAATGGGGCGGGAGGGCACCGGAGGGATCCGGCGCACCACGGCGCCAGGGACGCTTAAGACGGCCCTGTACGTTTTGTTATACAGTGGTACCCCGGTTTAAGTACTCAGTTTGTTCCAGGGAGCCATTCGCTCCCCAAAAAGTACTTAAGCTGAGTGCCATTTCCGCGCATGTGCGAACCGCGCAGGTCGCTTCTGCGCATGCCGTGGAACCCGGAAGTAAACACTTCTGGGTCCGCAGAGTACTTAAACCGAAAGTATTCAAACCGGAGTGTTCTCAAACCAAGGTTTGACTGTAGCACACATAACTCCACCCCCAAATAAAGTAATTTCAAAAAGTTTTAGAAAGACAAAAAGCCCATTCCAGTTGGCATAGCTGCCAAGTTATCCCTTTTTTAAAGGGATTTTCCCTTATGCTGAATAGGCTTCCTCGCGAGAAAAGGGAAAACTTGGCAGCTATGCCAGTTGGTCAAATGCTTCATGCGGCTCCAGCATTTTCAGTAGCAATGAGTTATTGTTTTATTAGGCTGCATTACAAGGCCAGGGAACTGGATTCCTTGAAGGTTACCTGATGTAGTTGGGATTTTTTGTCTGCAAGTTCTTCATCAAGGTTGCCACGGAAGCCTTGAACTGCGAACCTGCTGTTGGGGGCCTCTTGAGGTTAATCTTGGCCGGGTTTCCTTCGGGGAAGAGTGCTTTAATGAGGGAGTGGTTGGCCCTCCACATGGCCTGGGACAGGTCACGGTAAAGCAGGTCGTTGTTCTTGTCAACAAATCCTTCTACCTGATACATCACCTGACAATGCGAACCAAGAGATCATGAACAAGAGATCATCAATCCAGGGGAGGAAAAACAAAAAACAAATGTCAAGAACAAATGGCTAATGCCTCCAAAATACTATTGCTGCATGTCAGAGGCGCTAGGTTCCGTCCAACTTTGAGGGTGCTGAGTGCACAGATGTGGTGTCAGGAGGCTGCAAGGCCTGCCACAGCCATGAGTAGGCCCCGAGAGGCCCGCCACAATCGCAGGAAGGACCGACAGGGCCTGCCGTAGCGAGTAGGCCCAGTGAGGCTCGTCGCAGGCTGCGAAATATTGATGGGGTCCGGCTCCCTCCTTGAATATTTCAGGGAGGAGGCTGCTCGGCCCATCAGCCTTCCTAGATGGTTCCCCTGCTGCATGTTAAGTAAACTATATTAACCATAGCTGCCAAGTCTCCCGTATTCCCTGGGAAACCCCCGTTTTTCCAGCTGTCCCCAGCCGAAAAAACGAATTTTTTTGTTTTTCCCCGGTTTATTCTGGTGCGGCGGCCATTTTGGAACTGGGCGGAGCATGCTCAAAAGCAACTTTTGATGCTGCTTTGCCCAGTTCCAAAATGGCTGCAGCGCGACTTCTGGTGTGGTGGCCATTTTGGAACAGGGCAGAGCAGCATCAAAAGACACTTCTGAGCATGCTCCGCCCAGTTCCAAAATGGCGGCAGCGCTACTTCCGGTCCAGTCCCTTATTTCTCAGGCCGGAACTTGGCAGGTATGATATTAACCCAGAGCACAAATTTCCTTTGCCTTAAGCCCCTTCCTGATCCCAGTTGTGTGCACCATAAACAAAAGAGAGAAGCTACTTTAAACTGTGTTCTGGCTTATCTCTTCACGACTGGGGTGGCTGCGGTGGAAACATAAAGGAAAGCTGTTATCTGCAGTAGTTTGTGCACCTCTCTTTTTGGCTAAATACCTCGCCTTGGGGCATCTAAGGCAAGCATGCTTTCAAGCTGCCCAAAGCTGGAATGTTAGCTTTGTGTATAAAACCAAGCAACGTGAATTACCTTGCCAGCATAATGCTGGATTCTGAAGCAACAGTGGGGTAGGGAAGTATCGTTCAAGAAGCGCGAACATTTGCTCATCCTGCTCTCGAAGTGCTGGTGAGTGGCGCAGACCTGGTTCAACTTCTCTAAGAATGTGTCGTCCGTAACAGCTCCTGGCCGCAAGCATTCCTCATCCAGCATGGCTAGAATTCCATTCTGATTCTGTTGGGCGACAATAATAAGGTTCATTCCAGGTGATATGGCCATAAATATTCCATGTATCCCTTAAGGTCCACAGTAAATTAATGCCAAACTAAAGCAGGTAATTAGCAAGTCAAACTTCGAGTCAGAATGCAGAGTTGAAAGCCTGCCTGTACGTCTGCCATACACACAGTCCTTACCATATTATAAGGCATTTATTCATATTAGATTAACTCAGAATGCTGAGCACAACTAAAACTTCTAACTAGGATTTACCTGAACATGTCCAAATTTTATTTATTTATTTATTTAACAGCATTTACATACAGCAATTTCCAGAAAAGAAAAGGGCTACATATTTCTCCAAGTTTACCAGGGTGTTGTTTTATAACATTGTAGAGTTGGAAGGGACCCCGAGGGTCATCTAGCCCAACCCCCTGCAATGCAGGAATCTTTCACCCAACATAGGGCTCGAACCTGTTCTTTACTTCCTAGGTACTTCCCCATTCTTCAAGTCTATCAGGTTTCCAGACACTGAGACCCAAGAGGTGTCACAAAATTCAGGAGGGAATTTGCGCCCTTTTGCTTGGAGGAAACCCCTTCTAATGCCCTATTCCCCTGAGATCAGAGAGAAGTAAAAAAGGCTCCCTCAATGTGGTGCTTGGCAACAGCATCACTGAGCAGATGAATCTCTTCCTCCTCTTGCTGATGAGGTGGGGAATAGGATAGTGTCTCTTAGCCGCAAACTTATAGGAGTGCATCATTCACTGGGAGCACACCTATTCTTTTCCACTTTAAAATCCATGCCATTTATTTCAACTGTTCCTTCTCAGCTCCTTGCGATTTGAACTTCCGAGATAAAGCTCAGCTCTGATCCAAAGCGAGACAGTTGAAGGAGGACGCTGGTGTCTCTGTCTCGTCTGCTCTGTCTGGTGATGCTGGCTAAAGAACTGCTCCAGATTTCACCGTTGTCAAGGAACTAAGGAGACTTTAAAGTGTGGGCAGACAACAGGAGCTGCTGTCTGCAAGTACATGCTGTATTTGAAACATACGCTGAAAGACGCAAAGCGTTCCGTTTAGCATTCAAAAGAGAAATGTTATTTATTGGGAAGGGAAACCTTTTTTAAAAAGCTTGCCACCTAATCCTCAAGAATAATGTTACTTACATCTACTACAGTGGTGCCTCGCTAGACGAAATTAATTCGTTCCACGGGTCTTTTCTTATAGCAAAAAATTCGTCTAGCGAATCCCAAAGGAATGCACTGAATTTTTTTTATTTTTTTTTGCCCATAGGAACGCATTAATTGAATTTCAATGCATTCCTATGGGAAACCGCGATTCGCTAGACAAATTTTTTCATAAAACGCATTCGTCTAGCGAGGCAACCTCCGCTCGAAAAATCCTTTCGTTAAGCGGAAATTTCGTTAAGCAGGGCATTCGTTAAGCGAGGCACCACTGTATTGTGTTGGGAGCCGTCCAGAGTGGCTGGGGCACTGAAGTATACCTGAAGGAGCGTCTCCACCCCCATCGTTCTGCCCGGACACTGAGGTCCAGCTCCGAGGGCCTTCTGGTGGTTCCCTCACTACGAGAAGCCAAGTTACAGGGAACCAGGCAGAGGGCCTTCTCGGTAGTGGCACCCACCCTGTGGAATGCCCTCCCACTAGAGGTCAAAGAGAACAACAATTACCAGACCTTTAGAAGGCATCTCAAGGCAGCCCTGTTTAGGGAAGCTTTTAATGTTTGATGGATTTCTGTATTTTAGTGTTTTGTTGGAAGCCGCCCAGAGTGGCTGGGGGAACCCGGCCAGATGGGCGGGAGTATAAATAATAAATTATTGTTATTATATTATCAGGTGGGCGGAATACAAATAATAAGATTATTATTATTATTGCTGCTGCAATACACAGGGCAGTTTATGTCGAGGCATTGACACTGGACGATGTCTCCACCAGCCTGCTCCCCTTAATCGCCATCTGCAGCAGCCATTCCATCAGGGTAGGAGAGAGGAAGACAGGAGGGACTGCAAGGCCTCTGCTGAAAAACTAGCAACTTTTGGCTCCTCCACTCCTTGAAGTCTTTCCATTCCGGCTGGTCATTCGACAAACTCTGCAACTAAGAAACGGTTGCTGCACATTCTTTTTTCCTCCTCTTCCCCCAATCCCTTTTCCTTTTGTGCTGTGCCTTTTAGATTATAAACTTGAGGGAAGGGAATGTCTTCTCACTGACACTTGTAAGGCGCTCTGAGAGCAGGCTTTTTTGTTTGTTTGTTTATAACGGGCGGGAGAAAAATGCTTTTTTAAAAATGAGTATTTTGCTCAATTCCACCCTTCAGAATGCTTTACTTCAAGCTTCTCCAGGCTAGTGCCCTCCAGATCTTGCACCCATCACCCCTGACTGTCGGGAATGCTAGCAGAGGCTTGTGGCACTGCAGTCGAAAAATCTCATCTGGAAGACACCAGGTTGGGAAAAGGTGGGGAAACGACACTATATACAGGGATAATTCCTTACACCTTAAAGCACTATGCCACAATACATTCTTCGGAACTGAATAAACCATTATCATTATTATTTAAATTTTTACAGCACCCTTCATCTGAGGATCACAGGGAGGTTCACAATATAAAAACACAAAAAAATGCATACCATAATAACACAGAAAAACAATACCTCACCCCCAGTTTTAAAGGCCATTCATGTTTTAGTTAGCCAAAGGCCTGGGAGAAGAGGAATGTTTTTGCCTGGCGCCTAAAGATACGTAATGAAGATGGCAGGCATCCCTCCCTGGGGAGAGCATTCCACAGTCAGGGAGCCACCGCAGAAAAGGCCTGTTCTTGTATGGCAGTCATCAAATCAAAAGAATGAGAACATTTTTCTATAGTTATGACTTACATTTTCTATTAGGTCGCAAATTATAGCATTGTTGAAGTATTCAATGTGCGTCCACTCAATACCCTATAGAAATAAAACACAGAAATTGAAGAAGAAAACCATGGTAGGAAGGCACTTTGAAGGCGCTCTGCTAAAATTTCACCCATTCCAACTAGAGCGTATTTTAGTAAGCTAGGGGCTCGCCTTCTTTTATTCCTGGCACA
Organism: Zootoca vivipara; assembly: GCF_965207765.1. Lineage (NCBI taxonomy): Eukaryota > Metazoa > Chordata > Lepidosauria > Squamata > Lacertidae > Zootoca > Zootoca vivipara. The sequence continues at coordinate 15,144,051 of NC_142582.1, forward strand.
ATACCCCAGTTCCTCTGGGCCCTAATAAGGTCACTAAAGACAAACGAAACCTTAAGGGTATATGTGTTTTAATCACTTTTCACCTCCCAAGCCTTAAATTGGCTTGACACCCACTTTTAAATTTCAAGAAATTAAGGGCTAGTGGGAAGCCCCTCGAGGCAGGCACCCTGAGCCAGGATCGCACAGAGATGATAGCGGCCACCAATATATGAATCTCCTTTGGCGAAAGTGAGCTGAACTATTATGATATGGAGCAGGGGTCCTGCAGTTTAAAGGAAATGAAGGGCTGTATCCCCCCTCTCCTCATCACAGCAATTTGTGATCGTTGGGACTTCAGCATTATGTCAAAGCTGCAGAAGCTGCTAACGTTGCTGGAGCAAGATGAGCGTCCTTGAACGGCGGCCAGGTTTCCTTTCCATTCCATTCCTCAATCTGTGTCAATTTCCCATGCACTTAACTGAAACAGAGCCAAAGCCCTTTTAGTGCAAAGCTTTGGGTCAATAATGTTTTTGTGCATCTTGGGAGTGTTTCTAAGGAAATTGACAATTTCATCTCAAGAACTGCTGGTGTGGGTCCCCCCCCCCCTGCCTTCAACCTTCATCTTGAGACAGAGATGACAAGCTGAAATAACACGGTCAGCATAGGCTATGCAGCCCACTTTGGTGGTGGTTAACCTTTTTTGCAAGCACCGTATTTTTCGCTCCATAGGCCGCACCTGACCATAGGACGCACCCAGTTTTTAGAGGAGGAAAACAAGAAAAAAAAGCTTTCTTGAATTGTCCTAGGCATAGCAGCCAACACCTAGAGGCTTAGGTGCCTTTGCCCCCCCCCAAATTAAAGATTTGAGGAAGCTTCTTTTGCAAAGGGGGAAAGCTCCATTTTTTAAGGATCAGCTCAAAGTTGTGCGGCTTTTTTTTGCAAATGGGAAAATCCCCATTTGGGGGGGGGGGGGGTCCAGCTCAGAGTTGTGCATCTTTCAAAGGGGGAAAGCTCCATTTTTTAGGATCAGCTCAAAGTTGCTGAGTTTCCTTGCAAAGGGAAAAAATCCTGTTTTTATGGGGTTCAACTCACAGTTCTGCAACTTCTCTAGGAAAGGGACCCATTTCTACAGTTTCCAGACAGATAATCTAATCAGCCAGTCACATGTCTCCCTCTGCAGACAACAGCTAGCTCTCTTATCTCCCTCCCCGATCTCTTGCAATCAGCTGCTGAGAGGGTTCCTTTCTCTTTCCCTCTTGTTAGCCTTTAGCTCTTTCTTTAAAAAAGCACGATCTGCCTTTCGCCCCTGGGCAATTCGGCTCCAGGGACCATGCATCTGCTCCATAAGACGCACAGAATTTCCTCTTACTTTTCAGGAGGAAAAAAGTGCGTCTTATGGAATGAAAAATACGGTACATCACAAACCAAATCCTAAGTGATGTATAGTGCCACCCAGTATAAACGCAGCTTTGCCCCCCCCCACAAAAATATTTCTGAGGTTTTGTCTCTAACCTACTGTGCACAATTGTTGAAAAGGGTTTGTGCAAAGCAGTTACTGTTGTTGCTTTACATACAAAAGTGGCCAATCCATGGTTGTCCGAGGAAGAAGATGTAACACTGGGGGGCAGAGCTAAAAGCACAGGCCATCTCCCAAGTGAATACAGTGGTACCTTGGGTTACAAACACCTTGGGTTACAAACACTTCGGGTTTCAGACTCCGCTAACCCGGAAGTAGTACCTCGGGTTAAGAACTTTACCTCAGGATGAGAACAGAAATTGGGCGGCGGCGGCAGCAGGAAACCCCATTAGCTAAAGTGGTACCTCAGGTTAAGAACAGTTTCAGGTTAAGAACGGACCTCCAGAACAAATTAAGTTCTTAACCCAAGGTACCACTGTTCAGGTTCCAAACACCTCAGGTTACAGACTCCGCTAAGCCGGCAGTAGTACCTCAGGTTAAGAACTTTACCTCAGGATGAGAACAGAAATTGCGCAGCAGTGGCGTGGCAGCAGTGGAAGGCCCCATTAGCTAAAGTGGTACCTCAGGCGAAGAACGGTTTCAGGTTAAGAATGGACCTCCGGAACAAATTAAGTTCTTAACCAGAGGTACCACTGTACAGCTATGCCCTACAAGTAACTTGTGAACAGGGCTATAGGTTCATACACCAAAATCATTGTGTGGGCAAATGTCTGAAATTTAACTTGCCATCTGCCAACTTGCCATCAGAATTGTAGCGTTAAATAAATGCAGCTACAAGGTAATGCAGCTACCGTACATGTAAACGAAGGAGCTTATGACCTTGGTATTTTAGGCAAACCAGACCTGGAATGTGTTCGTTTCTTTAAAAAAAAAATCTAGAAGAATATAGTGTCTATATTCTCTATCTGGAATATATCTATATACAGAATATATCTATAAGCATAAATTTGACTTTGGTGACTGGATTCTAGTAGACTGTCTAAATATTGTGGAGAAGTGGGTGGGTGGAAGGAGCCTGGGGAAAGTCAGGAATAAAAGTGGGGAAGAAAACGCGGGTTAGAGTCAGTGCCATTTTCCTAGAAAAAGAGGTACAATGAACGCTTCCCTTGTTCTCTTATAATGAGAATGGCGCTCACCTGAGATGTGCCAGAACTGAGTTTTGGCGAGTTCTAGCTGAAAAATAGCCCTGGGTAGAGTGGAGCCCAGTGAATCTCCTCTCTACCTGCCAACTTTGGATGCCATCGCCCACTCCACAAAACCATTTTGTGTCAAAAGGATATTCTCCACCTGAAGAATCTCTCCTTCACCTTCAACTGTCTCTCTGCTTTCAGGGCTGATACTACTACTAATGCTTCACAAACAGAACATCAACATGGTCGTTCTGTTTCGTACCTGACAAGGGCATCGCAACCATCAAGGAAAAACATGTAAAAAGCTATTAAAGCAAACAGCAACAAGGACAAGGATTGTAGGTGGACGGAGGCAGATAGGTACACAAGGAAACAAATGGGTTTTACCTCTCGTATGTACTCTTCTTGCTCTTCCTTCAAGGTAAGCTCAATGAAGATCTGCTGCAGCTTCTCGTTGCAGTAGTTAATAATGAACTGCTCAAAACTGTTATCCTACAAAACAAAGTTAGGAAAGAGTGACAATGGCGACACATGGAAGCCTTGCGGTATATTTATCCAGAGATGAGACCTATCCAAATCTCTAGCCTGCAAGCAGATTGTGGCAACGGGACTAACTTCTGGGATTTAATATGATATGCACTTATTCCATGCACGACAGGATTTATATATATGCCTGAAGACCATTTGCTAATCACGCTTCGTATTGGGTGCTTGGTTCAGGAGTACTACAGGTAGACGACTTGGCTCTTTTTACTCATCAGAAAGGATTCAAAATTTCCCTTAAAAACAGCCTACCCAAAAGAAGTTACAGGGCTAGAAATACACCCAGATTCACAGCGTATGAGCCCATAATTATGTTAATGACTATGAGCCCCACCCCATGGCTCTTTTCTTCGCTACATGAGCAAGCAAACCATGAGGTCTTCAGCTGACCATAGCATATCAAGCATTGGACCAAGCCAGGATATTTAACTATGGTTTGAAGCGGATATCCTGCCTTGCTCGACAGCGGGAAAACAAAGTTTCCCAGAAGGCTGAAATGATAAATCGTTATTCATTAGAGGCTTCCTGGTTTAATTGCTGCTGGAAAGAGGGAGATGCGTGCAAGGGGAAAAGGTTGGTTCATAGCCCGGATTATTAAGGTGAGGCATGATCAGCCAAGCCAGCTATAAAACTTTTAACGCTGTGCATGGGTCATTAGTACCTCTTCCAAGATGGGCCTCTCTGGCAAGAGAAGTCACTATCACAAGCAGAAAATGGATGCTGTGATAGATGGGCCTTGGGCCTGATCCAGCAGCCTCTTCTTATGTTCTATTTTATGATTCTACTTTAGTTATTGAATGGTTCTCTGGTTTTTTTTAAACTTTTGTAAACTGCTTTAATATTTTTTGTGGTGATATAGCAGTATATACAGTAAATATTTTCAAATAAATAAATAAAAACAAGAGCATCTGTTAGGTATGTTTTCCAGGATAGAATATATGCATGCATGCATACATACATACATACATACATACATACACACACACACACACACACAGAGAGAGAGAGAGAGAGAGAGAGAGATAGTGTCTGAATCAAATGTTGTTCTTCCCTGAGGATAATACTTGATGCCATCTGATGAAGTGGACACGAGTCAATTAAAACTTCTGTCATAATAACATAGTTAGGCCAAACTATGCAGTTGTACTTTAGAAGCCAAACGGAATCCGTTCTGGAAGTCCGTTCACTTCCAAAACGTTCGAAAACCAAAGCACGGCTTCTGAGTGGCTGCAGGAAGCTCCTGCAGCCAATCGGAAGCCGTGGAAGCCCCATCGGACGTTCGGCTTCCAAAAATAGTTCGCAAATCGGAACAGTCACTTCTTTCGGGTTTCAATCGTTCGGGAGCCACAACGTTCGGGAACAAAGCTGTTCGACTTCTGAGGTTTGTGACCTTATAATACAACTTCTCTCTCTCTCTATCTCTCTCTTTCAGGCGTTACAAAGTAACCCCTAAAATCCAGCTTTTTAAATATAAGGGTGATAGCCAGTATCTGGAAAACAAAGTTCTGAAGATAAGGATTTTTGTTTGTTTGTTTTTAAAAGGCAATAGAATGAGCTGGCTGGGTAGCTGACAATTATCAGGAGTGCAACAGTCTGGCAGGGCAGGGAGGGCTCGGGGTTGTAACTCTCCCTTCGCTTGCTGTGGTCCTATGGGGGGAGGGGAATCCCTCCTCTAAGTTAGAAGTTTGCATTGCAACGAAGGGAGTTCCCCATTGGTACCAATGGGATGCTTCTTCCAAAAACGAACATCTGCTTCAGAGGATGGATTTACCCTTAGGATGACAGCAAGGGAGCAGAAACACACACATGATAACATCTACCTACGCATCACCACCACACCTGAGATACCATGGGCAATAAAGTAGAATCCTGCACGCTATATGCAAAGATGTAATTAACATCCTGTTTACCTTGGCCCTTAATGCAAGGTGCCACAATTCTCTTGTGTCACTTTTCAATATGATTTTTCATATCATGTTGATGATCACTGCAGATGGTGACAGCAGTCACGAAATTAAAAGACGCCTGCTTCTTGGGAGAAAAGCAATGACAAACCTAGACAGCATCTTAAAAAGCAGAGACATCACCTTGCTGACAAAGGTCCGTATAGTTAAAGCTATGGTTTTCCCAGTAGTGATGTATGGGAGTGAGAGCTGGACCATAAAGAAGGCTGACCGCCGAAGAATTGATGCTTTTGAATTATGGTGCTGGAGGAGACTCTTGAGAGTCCCATGGACTGCAAGAAGATCAAACCTATCCATTCTGAAAGAAATCAGCCCTGAGTGCTCACTCGAAGGACAGGTCCTGAAGCTGAGGCTCCAATACTTTGGCCACCTCATGAGAAGAGAAGACTCCCTGGAAAAGACCCTGATGTTGGGAAAGATAGAGGGCACAAGGAGAAGGGGACGACAGAGGACGAGATGGTTGGACAGTGTTCTCGAAGCTACTATCGTAGGTTTGACCAAACTGCGGGAGGCAGTGGAAGACAGGAGTGCCTGACGTGCTCTGGTCCATGGGGGTCACGAAGAGTCGGACACGACTAAACAACAACAGACTCCTCCAGGGTAGTCCAAGTTAAGAATTTTGAGGATGATTCATTTAAAGCCTTTGCCATTGACTTTAATGGCAACAGGATTAATGCCTAAAACTACACTGCCACCCTCTTATAATTTATTTTATCCGTGAGCAGCATATTGTTCGCTCCTCATATATTAAAATTCACATTTGTCCTTGCTGAATTTCAGCATATTAATGTTAGATGTCAGCTCAACAGAGTAATTTTGTATTTTGCTGTCTCATATTTCAGTCTACTCTACCTCTCTGCATTGCTAAGCCAATTAAAGAGAGGCAATATGGGTTGTAGGGACTGTTTTTACGCCTCTACCCTCCTGGCTGAAAAGGTGAAAAAACTGAGCTATGAAAAACATTTTGGATGGAACAGTCACATGACAGATAAGCCTGAATATAAGAAGCTGCAGTATATGTATTATATTCCTGGTATAATAGCCTTGGGCAGACACAAATTAACCTGACATCTCTCCTTGATCTGAAATGCAAGGTTTGTTTTGCTTTCAAGCTAGGTATAACCTTATTACTAAAAAAGATAAAATGCTATTCAAAGGGCACAGGAACAAATTCTGAGAATTCTGAGATTAAGTGTATGCACATTGCTAAATCAATAGATAACCTTTGGGCACTGCTTGTCACAACCTGATTTCTCATTGTGCATGATCTACAAAAGGAGGGACCTGAGCAAAATTAGCATTTTAGCCCTCTACGTTATGAATTATTACTACTTCCTTAAAATTTTAAATTTAAACATTTATATGCCACCTTTTTGTCAGAAACTCTTAAGAAGCTTAACACAAAACCTAAAAACAGTGAGTCTTTTTCTGTGTGTACGATATGTGAGTGATGACCAGGGTTTTGGTCTGTACACTTGGCATCTACCTTTATGAAGTTTACATGAAGAAAAATCAGTTTTATTTCCTCACACCTTTCCATGCCTATTGCTGATGGAGCTTTAGGCTTTTAAAAAAATACTGGACCATATTTTATCTGGGTGTTCTTCTGCCTTGATATTTCAGGGTTAGTTTTAATGTTTTGCTGTTGTTTCCACGTTACCTTTTTTTTCACTTTTTGCACTGATTCTACCTGCTTCTTGGCAGTCATTTTATTGTAGGCTGGCTTGGGAAACTTTGTTGAAGAGGCTGGTTCAAATCTGAATGAATGAATGAATGATTCACTACATCTTGCTACAAAGCATTACGATTACAGTTAGAGCAAAGTACCTCGAAAATTTCAAAGCCGTAGATGTCCAAAACGCCCATGACTTTCTTTCTTACTTTCATTTGTGCCTTAAGAAAACAAAAGTTATTTTCAGATGTTTATTAAATACAGCAAGGAGGTAGCATTGCTGCCCAATTAATTTTTTTTTAATGAAAATTACTGTTATGACACAGAAGATAAAGCAGGGGTCAATTACATGAGTACATCTATTGTTTTCCTGCTAAAAACCTTGCATTATTATGCCACAAACTGATGAGCATATAGTTTAACTTGTCAGGCTTATTTATTCTAAGTATGCTGAATTTCAAAGAACACTACCTTAATGCTCTCATTGATTCTGGTAACAAGCCAGGAAAACAGTCTACTGTAAAGATTCTTTGCCAGTGCATCCCGTGCATAGTATGCCTAATTAAAGAAAGAAGAAAAAAAGACACACGAATATTAGAAACATTTGGGGTTGGGCCCAGGACTCTTTCTGGTTCTGGCACAGCATAAGGAGGAACAAATCTACACACACAAGTGCTGGCTGTCGAATTATGAATATAAGCACATAGGCGTGCTTTGCAGAAGTCATGATACGCAAGGGAATTTTCTAATGAATTGTTTTGATGTTGTTATTAAATCATTATTACATTTAATTTATTTCTAGGACTGGTTAAAGGGTCTCCACACGCAAAAGTGACTCCAACACCGCTGAGTGAAGGGGTGCCTTAAGAAATTGCAGAAACTCATGAAATTCAACTACAATAATCAATTCTGGAAAGCAAAAAACTGATAGCCTGTGATCATAGTTAAAGATAGAAAAGCCCACTTTGAGCTAGGAACTGACACCCGCAGTAGAGATCCATATCTCCACAATGAAATAATAGGAAAATACAGCTCCTTCAAGAGGGGCCACAGAAGTTCCTCTTTTCAGGACACATTTTATTCATTGTGACAAAGGAAAATTCCCCTACGTTTTCTACCAGAAAGAAAAACACATATTCACAGTAGTAATTCGATGTTACCTGAGACACATTTAAGGTTGTAGAGACTTTCTCCTGCTTGGCTTCAACAGTGCGGAAGCTGAAGGCTCTCTCCAGCACAGACTGATCAATGCCTGTCAACTCGCATATTTCTTTGAGCTCTATGGAAGCAAAGAATCTCAACTTAAAATCAGTCTGACCTACCTAGGCAGCAAGTACATTCAGAAGTCAAAAAGGGGGGGGAGGTTTTAAACCAGTTATCAAAGTGCAGGTAGATTTGATTGTATCAGAATAAATTATTTGAATTACCGTTCTTATCTTTGATTTTGCTTTCATCCAAACCATTCACTCGAGATTCAGGTTTGAATTCAATGTTTCCCAGTTTTAAGACGGCCGCGACAACTTCAAAAACTGACTGCGTTTCATGGTCCATAAACCCCACGATCTGCATGGCATTCTAGAAGAGGGAAATCAAGTTTTATTCATCACATTGATTTATCTTGCCTGTCCTTTCTCCAAAGAGCACAAGCTGGAACACAGTGGTCTTCTTCCCCTACCCACCTACCCTTCATTTTATCCTCACAACTAGCTATTATTAGTTTATTTAAAATATGTTTAAACCGCCCTTCAGCCTTACAGATACCAAAGCAGCATTAAACTGTGTCTTTCTGCCGCTTCCGAATGCACTGAACTGGCAGGCCGCAGAAACAAAGCACAACACTCATTTGCGAAGTCACAATAAGCCATTGCTTATCCTGAGAGGAACGGCCTCGTGTCACACCACAGAAGGGGTAGGGAGCAGAATGAGTTCAGAAACTCTCCTTTTTAACTAACCATAGCTTGCTGCGTCATCTGAACTCAGCAAACTGTGGTTAATCTTAGCTATGCCTAGTGTAAAAAAAAAAAGAGTCAACTTCAAACCCTGGTTTATGAATCTGGCTTATTTAAGCTAATAAAAGTTAAGTAAACCATAGTTTCATGTCTCGGTGATGTGGAATCCCAATGTACCCTTTGTTGTAACAAGCTTTGTTAAAAAAAAGTAACACTCATATATTATTATTTTTTGCAAATTTATAAACCGCTTCACAGCCTCAGGCCACAGAAGCCTGCTTATGGTAGCAGAAGTAACTTTTAATATCCCAAATAGTATTGAACTCTTTTAATGGATCATATCGTCAGATTTCATGTTTTTATGCTGCCAATCATCTTTGGTGACTCAACAATTTAGCAGCATTATAAAATGAAGCCAAGTTGAACTAATACGGACCGCCCACCCACCAGATGTCAAAGAGAAAAACAACTACCAGACTTTTAGAAGACATCTGAAGGCAGCCCTGTTTAGGGAAGCTTTTAATATTTAATAGATTATTTTAATATTCTGTTGGAAGCCTCCCAGAGTGGCTGGGGAAATCCAGCCAGATGGCTGGGGTATAAATAAATAATAATAATAATAATAATTATTATTATTATTATTATTATTATTATTATTATTATTATTATTGCACCAATTCTTACCCGAACCGTTCTGAAATTTGCTGCATCATCTACTCCATTCACTTTTGCAGAGTCCAGGCTAAGGTAGTTGTATCGACTGAAGTCCCTCTCCAGCTTAAGTTTTTCTACGAAACGAAAATAGGCTTTGTTAACAGCTAAGTCCCCTGACCCACTATTGCTCTTAATAGCTGTGAGAATTGAAGCCGCTTAACACGTGCGCGCACTGAAAGGCACACATACCACTGAAATCAATTATGGAGACTTCAATTAACTTACGCAACTTCATGTGCAATTCTATTAGACATTTAAAATACCACCAGAGTTGTACTCACTGAGCAAATCTTCCGATCCTCCAGACAATATCTGATAAAAAATGTGGAAATTCCTTTCACCTCTTGGTTGTTTAACAACGCGAGATTTTTCCAACAGATCTAAAAAAAACACAAGATGCCACAGAAATTATTTTCCCACTCCTCTAGTCTGCCTCTCTTTTGCCACAATCACACCTGTATCTGAGAACTGTACGAACCCATTCCCGTTATTTATTTTTTATATAAGAGAATTGTGGCACACTGTGCGGTCTTATACATATAATCATTGAGCATTTTAGGTTGTTTTTATTCTGATTTTTCTGCTTTGTGTTAATGTTTGTCTCTGTAACTTGCTTCGAGTTCACTTTTCTGAGGGGGAAATGACTAACAAGTAAACAGACACTTACTGTATTTGCCCATGTATAAGACGCCCCCATGTATAAGACGCCCCCTATTTTTGAGGACTCCAAATTAAGAAAATGGGGGGGAGGATTGCCCATAGTTGTTGAGCTTTTTAAAGGGGGAATTGCCGAAAATCGCTCACCCGACTGACCTATGCTGCCACTCGCATACATCGCAAAAGCCACCTATCGTCTGTCCCCTCCCTGGTAGAAGCCGCCCAATTGCCGCAGCAACAGCCAATCAACACCAGCCTTTGCCGCAGCCACCAATAACACGCCCAATAGCCACTGACAATCTCCAGCTCGCGACAGCGACCAATCCCACGTCCCCCCATGTAGCCGTGTATAAGACTACTCCCAATTTTTTTACAATTTTTTAAAATAACAAAACCTCGACTTATACACGGAAAAGTACCGTATGTTGGGACACTCTGAAACCCTCATGGCAGAGCATGCCCTAGCTGCTGCCATCTCTTAAATATGAAATACAATAAAGTGTGGCCGGATAATCAAGCAATACGCACACATTTTCCATCCATATTCAAACAAACGGATGAAAAGGCTCTCCAAGGCATACCCCTGGCCTTCTTCCATTACACAAATTAATCTGCTAAAGTATAGTTTGAATACAGCCTGCGTCAAACCAAGGACTTAAGCTAGATTACTTTGGAAACTCTTCAAGCTTATGTCTGGGTAGAATGAATAGGGGCAATAAAAGCCCCACTCCTGCAACGACACCCAGTCATACGCAAACATATCTATCGTTCACTCCTTCACCTTGTCTCTCCAATGCAGGTTTGCTATAAGCCTTTACCCTCAAAGGGTGTATTTGCATGCCAAAAGCAACTTATCCCCATCGGGCTACTGCTGTGTTTTACGCTACATTAACATTCAGAACAAGAAGCCACACAATAAGGCCTATTAATATTTCAGCACATTACCAGCAGCGTTTTGTCTTCATGTCACCTGCTGCTATTAGAAAAGTAAATATACAGGGGTCTTTCCACAAATGATGCTCGGAATGAAAGCGCTGTTGTTCTGCGTCACAGAGCCAGGGTAGAACGTTTAGAAGGCCCGTTTACGCTTCAATAGAAAAATCTGTATAAATGAATGAATCTCTGGAGCTCGAAGCAAGGGTATCGTTCTCCCCCTTTAAACCCAAGAATGTGCTAATGAAGTCAAGCACTAACATTTGGAGAACGCAATCTGTTATTGAAGAGTATAGCAGTGCAACATTTATGTGTTCTTTGGTTCGATATGGAAAACTCTGATCCTAATCCTTTGCTGCCTGGCGGGATATCTTTGGGAGAAGAAAAGGCTAAGGAGTAAACCCAGCGTGGAGGTCCTAAGATGGTTGGATAGTGTCCTGTACGCCTCCTTGTGGAAACTCCTGCAGCCAAGCTGGTGCCAAACGTATTGCTCTGCTTCCCTTTGGACCACATCAGTGAGGCCGAGAGAAGGGTATTGTCGTCTGGGCAGCCCAGGACCTCCATACACACTTGTGCCCTGAAGAGGTCATGCGAGAGGCAGCCATTGTAAGTTAGGTACCAGTCTTTGCAGCTACAGAAGGTGTGGCGATTCTCCACTGGTTTGACCTCACCACTGAAGATTCACTATCATTGTCTCTCGAGACAGACAGATGACAACAATAGGTTTGATATGACCATGATAGTTGAAGCAACAACAAAGAACTATGTGATCTTTGGAATCAATACGACCATAATTAACAACAATGCATGATTTTCCACACCCAGTAAAATCAAGTGATTATCTTTCAAAGGGCTGACATATTCCCAAAAGTGAAAATCTGGACAGAGTTGTTGAGTTTCTTTCTTTCTTTCTTAGCTTCCCCCCCCTCCCCAAAACAAAAATGGTTTTTTTAAAGATTAACTTGCCATACATTTCACCGGACATTCTGCCGATTTGGCAAAAATCTACCCAGACGCCATTTTCATGGTGATTCCCGCATGTTGCCAGGAAAACCCGAACATTTAGCAGCCCTTTCTTTCAACAAGCCAAGTTTTAAGAACTGGACAAATTCATATTTCAAACCAGGTAATAATGAACTAAAGCAACAAGCCACACATGTCCATTCTCTACACAGGGGTACCTGTTTGCTTGCTGAGTCCAGAGACTGAGGGTATCCATTGTGCAATAGCTGTGCCTGCTATCCAAAGATGCGCACAAGGTGTATGTCAAGTGTTGGGTCAACGTCTTAGTTAAGCCTCTTTGTGTATCATAGCACTCTGTTGTGGTTTAATAGCTTATAACCTGCAGACCCAAAGTTGGGATGTTGCACTGACTTCATTCATAAAACTTTTAAAACCTCCAGTCATGATAATGTGTCTGGGGAAGAGAGCCAGGCTAGTACCTGAGATGAGAAGTCTGCTCTCTCTCTCTCTCTCTCTCTCTCTCTCTCTCTCTCTCTCTCTCTCTCTCTCTCTCTCTCTCTCTCTCAACAGTGGACCAAATACACTGTTGATTTTGGCTCAGATCATCTACCAAAGTAGGCTCCTATTACATATAGCCACATACTAGATTCTCCTCTGTAGTCATGTGACAAAATTCCCCTTTACTCACACACATGCAACAAATTCCTCGTAATCGTCACTTGATGTGGTTGCAGTGTAACGGAGAATACCACCAACACATGGTTGGGGGTCACTTGAAGGTGTCTCTCCCATCAAATGGTCACATCACTAGAAGCCAGGGAGGGAATGGGGGGAATTCATGGAATTGTCTCCATGCATGTAGTGATGGTACTCTCTCATATACTGTGTAGACAAATGCCATTGCACCCTGGGTAACCAGGACCTGCAGAATATTATGTATGCTCGAAGTGTAACAAGGACAAAGAACCCAAGAACTGGGTTCTGTTTCAGTTTACTCCTGTGCTTTAAGATTTAGATGTCTGCTGGTCCCCTTTGCACTCCAATACTGTACAGATTGATGTACAGTTAACCTCAATAGGTATTAGAACAACTCGGAACACATATCCACATGCCCTGACATGCCTGAAAGATTATACTGCAAAACACTGGGCAGGATTGATAAGATCTGTTGGTGCTCTTTATAATACTACAATTTCACCAAAAGTATCCGGAAATGGACACAGCTGATGGAAGGGCAACATGCTAAATGCAGCAGTGATTGGTTTCCACAAGCCTATGTTTCTGTCTTCATTTTTCCACTTTGATCTAGGTACTACTACTAAAAGGTAAAGGGACGGGTTGCGCGCTCATCTCGCATTATTGGCCGAGGGAGCCGGCGTATAGCTTCCAGGTCATGTGGCCAGCATGACAAAGCTGCTTCTGGCAACCCAGAGCAGCACATGGAAACGCCTTCCCGCAGTAGCGGTTCCTATTTATCTACTTGCATTTTGACGTGCTTTCAAACTGCTAGGTTGGCAGGAGCTGGGACCGAGCAACGGGAGCTCACCCCGTCGCGGGGATTCGAACCGCCGACCTTCTGATTAGCAAGCCCTAGGCTCTGTGGTTTAACCCACAGCACCATCTAGCTACTACTACTACTACTACTACTACTACTACTAATTATTATTATTATTATTATTATTATTATTATTATTATTATTATTATTATTATACCCCACCCATCTGGCTGGTATGCAATGAAGTTTTACTCAGAGTAAATCCAGGAAAATGAATGTACCTAACTTAGTTTGTTCAGTTCAATGGGTCTACTCAAAGTACAGCTTAGCTGACTACAACCCATAGCCTTTATAGGTAAAGGTAGAGGAACCCCTGACCGTTAAGTCCAGTTGCAGACGACTCTGGGGTTGCAGCGCTCATCTCATCTTGGAGCTGGCGTTTGTCCGCAGACAACTTCCGGGTCATGTGGCCAGCATGACAAAGTCGCTTCTGGTGAACCAGAGCAGCGCACGGAAATGCAGTTTACCTTCCCGCCGCAGCGGTACCTATTTATCTACTTGCATTTTGATGTGCTTTCAAACTGCTAGGTTGGCAGGAGCAGAGACCAAGCAACGGGCGCTCACGCCGTCGCGGGGATTCGAACCGCCGGCCTTCTGATCAGCAAGCCCTAGGCTCAGTGGTTTACACCACAGTGCCACCTGCGTCCCCACAGCCTTTATATCGTACAGTAAAGTGCCAACTTCATATCTGTCATTTTGGGTCACATTCCATTTATGAGAGGCTAAATGTCATGGCTCTCTTTGCTTTACCCCATGCTAGAAAACACTGCTAGAAACAAAAGTGCAAGGGTAAAATAAAAAATAAAAATCAGAGACATTCTCCTTCACATATGCAATCCATGCTAGAGACCACAGCAAGAGAAGACATCTGCATACAGAGGTGACTGTTGTAAGTAGACATCTGTAAAAAGATGCAACAGACATAGGCAAGCTGTTCTGCATCTAGGAATTTACTAGCTTTTCAGCCGCTCAATATACTGTTCGCCATAAGTATTTTCTCTCCCTTTCCAGAATGACTACAGGCTAAAGGAATTCTGCGGTATCTCCTTGCTTTTGTCAAACACTTATGAACCCTCATGTGCAAATCGTTCTAAAACCAGCGCAAGTATACTTGTTCGAAAGGAGAGTTCAGCTGGTGTAAACACGGCGCGCAAGGCCTGGCTGCAATTACTTACATGCCCCTAGAGAGACTTATATAAACAGTTTCCTGAAAACCTTCAGCTGATTCTGTTAGAAGTACCAGTCTCTCTCAGATTGTCTTCAGGAGGGAAGTTAAAGCAATTAACAATTTCCATAGAGGAACATTCACAGCACTGTCCTTACAGGATTTTTTTTTCTTTCCAGAAAGTAGTTATAAGCAGGAAGCCAGATATTTACTATAACAGGCAACTACCATTCCCAGTGTTATTTGAAACAGAGCTTAGGTTATGCCCGTTTTAGAGATCCCAAGCATAAAGCACTGCCTATAGATCCTTTTAAAAAGCTGGTAAGGAATCTTCAAAAAAAACTCATTATACTAGTGGTTTTCAACTCTGCATTAAGAAACAAAGATTAAATATTTCAGACAAGTTTTCACCCAAAAAGAAAGTGCAAAAGAGGCACAGCAATATAGGAAATGAAGTGTGTTTGCACACTGGCAGGCTAGCACACCAAGCTCCCCGTTTGCCATTTACCAATTACTTGCCGGACTTATCACAAAATACATCCTGCAGGGCTCAGGTAAATGCAAGCAGGTAGGTGGTGAGAAGAATGTGTATGCTGGCAAATTTTGTATATTTATCTGCAAGGCCGCTAAGTGCTGGGCGTGGGATTTGGGGGGAGGGGGGAGAGAAGATCACAAGAAGTGAGGTTACAAGGTACCTGGCAGAGGGCCTTCTCGGTAGTGGCACCCACCCTGTGGAATGCCCTCCCATCAGATCTCAAGGAGATGTTGTTGTTTAGTCGTTTAGTCGTGTCCGACTCTTCGTTACCCCATGGACCATAGCACGCCAGGCACTCCTGTCTTGCACTGCCTCCCGCAGTTTGGTCAAACTCATGTTCGTAGCTTCGAAAACACTGTCCAACCATCTTGTCCTCTGTCGTCCCCTTCTCCTAGTGCCCTCAATCTTTCCCAACATCAGGGTCTTTTCCAAGGATTCTTCTCTTCTCATGAGGTGGCCAAAGTATTGGAGCCTCAGCTTCACGATCTGTCCTTCCAGGGAGCACTCAGGGCTGATTTCCTTAAGAATGGATAGGTTTGATCTTCTTGCAGTCCATGGGACTCTCAAGAGTCTCCTCCAGCACCATAATTCAAAAGCATCAATTCTTCGGCGATCAGCCTTCTTTATGGTCCAGCTCTCACTTCCATACATCACTACTGGGAAAACCATAGCTTTAACTATACGGACCTTTGTCGGCAAGGTGATGTCTCTGCTTTTTAAGATGCTGTCTAGGTTTGTCATTGCTTTTCTCCCAAGAAGCAGGCGTCTTTTAATTTCGTGACTGCTGTCACCATCTGCAGTGATCAAGGAGCCCAAGAAAGTAAAATCTCTCACTGCCTCCATTTCCTCCTCTTCTATTTGCCAGGAGGTGATGGGACCAGTGGCCATGATCTTGGTTTTTTTGATGTTGAGCTTCAGACCATATTTTGCGCTCTCCTCTTTCACCCTCATTAAAAGGTTCTTTAATTCCTCCTCACTTTCTGCCATCAAGGTTGTGTCATCTGCATATCTGAGGTTGTTGATATTTCTTCCGGCAATCTTAATTCCGGCTTGGGATTCATCTAGTCCAGCCTTTCGCATGATGAATTCTGCATATAAGTTAAATAAGCAGGGAGACAATATACAACCTTGTCGTACTCCTTTCCCAATTTTGAACCAATCAGTTGTTCCATATCCAGTTCTAACTGTAGCTTCTTGTCCCACATAGAGATTTCTCAGGAGACAGATGAGGTGATCAGGCACTCCCATTTCTTTAAGAACTTGCCAAAGTTTGCTGTGGTCGACACAGTCAAAGGCTTTTGCATAGTCAATGAAGCAGAAGTAGACGTTTTTCTGGAACTTCTCAAGGAGATAAATAACTATAAAACTTTTAGAAGAAATCTGACGGCAGCTCTGTATAGGGAAGTTTTAAACGTTTGATGTTTTATTACGCTTTTATATTTGTTGGAAGCCGCCCAGAGTGGTTGGGGCAACCCAACCAGATAGGGCAGGGTGCAACTAATAAAATTATTATTATTATTATTATTATTATTATTATTATTATTATTATTAAATTATTGGTGCTAGTGGGAGGATACATCTCCTCAGAAGAAGGCATGGTTAACATTTTATTAGCTCGAGTCAAATATCAAATTGCTTGATGGTAAATGTACATCTATTAGAAAACTTTTGTTTGAAACGCTGCAGGCAGTATAAGGTGCTGAAGGTTATTTAAGTTCCCTGTTGTCTCTGGGGCGGTAACTAACTGCAGCCTGCCAATGATGTAAGAATAACTCATTTACTTCCTATGCAGCACTACATCTTACTATTTGTGCATTCTGCCACACATCCACCACATCTGCTAGACCCCAAATTTCCCCCTACCCTACAGCAGTATGGTACAGAGAATGAAGCTGCCATCATAGGGTGAAACTTCACCCCAAGATTTTTCTCTGCATAGGCTTACAGTAGACATACACCCGGCCACATGATTAAAAAAGCAATGCTCCACACTATGGCCATGTTTGCATGTCAGGATAAGCCATAGTTGCTGACTTATCACTGTTTACCATGCAAAAGCAATCTACCTGATTGCTCCTGGCTTGGCACGGACAGGAGAAACAAACTAGGAAGCTTATGTAGTTTCTGACAAGCCAAGACAGTAAGAGAATTCTGGGACACAATATATAAATGAACTTTTAAAAAATCTTTAAATGTTCATTTCAAAAAAAAATCCAATAGGAGCCTTCCCATCATGCCTACTGAAATCCCCCCCCAAAAAATAGAAGAATCTTCATGTATGTGACAACGGCGGCTAGAATTTTAATAGCAAAAAAATGGAAAGGAGAAGTGATACCCACCAAATTAGACTGGCAGGTGAAGATGATACAATATATAGAATTAGCCAAAATGACAGGAAGATTAAGAGACGACTCAAAACAGAGATTAAATAAAGAATGGGATGTCTTTAGAGAGTATATAAAACAGTACTGTAAAAATCTAAATGCTTTGACGGGTCTGGACTGAATCTTGCAAGACAATAGAGGAACAAATAATAAAGTAATTTTAAAATTTTAGAAAGAAGAAATATAAATGTGTGAAGTGGAAAATGAAGTTTAGATAACACAAGGGGATGAATGGAAGTCAAGAGAATATGTGAGGTTTTGGTGTTTTAGTTTGTTCTTATTGTTGTGTTTTGTTTTGTTTTGTTTTGTTTGTTTTTGTTTGCTTTTGCAAAATGTATTGTATGTATTGTTCTAATAAAGTTAGAAATATAAAAGAAAAATATAAAAGGAATATAAAAGAAAAAAAGAAAAAAGCCAAGACAACAAGCCATTGTTTAAGGCTAGCTAGTCTACATAAACACCACCTTTTTTTAAATGTGTACAATTGGTAAGCCATGCTGCAAAAAAACAAAAAAAAACCACCTTTGGGATGCTTTTCTCGTCTATTATACAACAGTTAACAACAGTTAACTTCTCCTTCTTTCATTTGCATTACAAATTGAAATCACATTTGGGAAAGAAATGACTATATATCACAAGCAAGAAATAAATGTCAGTAGCATAATATATTCTGAATGGTCCAGGAACAGTTATTTTTAGTCACTTCCTCTTCTTCCATTACACAGTAGGGACCATCCTGGCTAACCAGTCTCCCCCACCCCCTTTTCTTTCCTTTTTTGTGTGCGGCAAGCAACAGAGTTGAAAGTTAAATATAAACTTGCAGCCTGACAAGCCACACACTTCCTTCCAAGACATGTGTGTCATCCCAAAGTGCTACTGAGGGGAAAGGGGATGGGGGCTTGGACAGAGGAAATCTGCCCAGACAAGGATTACCGCCTCTTCACCAGAGTAGTAGCAAATTCAGAACTGAATGTGAGCAGAAAAAAAACAGTGTGGTTGGGAGTTTAGTTAACCCTTTAGAATAGTGCATACAAAGCTACTGAATCAACCAGTTAGTTGTTTAAACGTACTTAAATCTTTCGAACCTAAACTACGAAGGGACCCCGAGGATCTTCTAGTCCAGGGGTCGGCAAACTAAGGTCCGCGGGCCGGATCAGGCCCAACTGCCTTCAGGATCCGGCCCATGGACTGTCTGTGGATTGGCGTGGAGATTCTGTTCGTTCGGGCTACGCCATTTTCCCCCCTGCACCATTCCATTCCCCACCCCTCTCCCCCCCCCACACACACACCACGACGGCGCCTTCTCTCTCCCTCCTCCTGGCTTCTCCCAGCCCTGCCTAGAGAAGGAAGGGGGCTGGGCTGAGCTGGCTGAGCACCGTTTTAAGCAGCCCCTCTCCGGAGCCAGCCCTTTCACGCCACACATCTTCCCTCCATCCATCGCCGCCATGGTGCTCCTGTGAGGCAGAGAGGTGATCGGATGAGCTCGCTCTGCCTACCCACGAGAAGCAGCAGTGGCGACGGTGACGGCAGCCCCAAGGAAGGTAAGTGCAGCGCCTGGGGCTGGGGCTGGAGGGTGGGGAGGAGGATTACTTGCCCCCCTCGCCTCTTCTTCCAGCCCCCCCCCCAGTGCTGTTTCTCTGGCCCTCTGGTCTGGGGGACAGTGGACCGGCCCGCGGCTAAACATCTTTGCTGACCCCTGTTCTGATCCAATCCCCTGCAATGCAGGAATATACATCTGTCCCATATGGGGATTGAACTTGCAACCTTGGCATTATCAGCACCACGCTCTAACCGACCGAGCTATCCAGGCTGCATTGGAAGACAGGTTAACGAAAAGAACAAGCGACTACGAAAACCCCTCTGTGAAGGTTGGAATCTAAAAGCATGGTGCAGAGAGCATTATGCACCGCACACACAATCACACACAGTTAAAGCACTACAGAAAAAGGTTTGAAAACCTCTTCACAGATCTTGTACTCTTGGACAAATATTCCTTGGACTGTTCTAGCAGGCAAGAAGAAGCGAAGCTTGAGTCAGACTTCTCCCATCCCAGAATAGCAAGCCGAAAAAAAGAACATCTGGGGGGCACCTGGCCCAGAGTGCCAACAAAATTACCCCGCCTATTTCACTGAGGAGCACATCCTACATTAAGCAACGGTTTGCCTACAACCCAGATGCTGTGCAGGCAAGGCAGCCGAGGGGTAAAAAGCGGCAAAATTGTGCAGCACCCATGAGGAACGGGATCAGAATTTGTTTCCTGTGAGAAGTTCAGTTTTGGGTATTTGATAGCTCTTCACCGGTGAAACACTCAGTTACATTGACGTCTCACTGGACAGGCTCAGTCGGTGGAGAATGAGACTGTTAATCTCTGTTAGGTTTCTATTCCTCTCACTGTGCATGTCACATGTCTGTGTTATGCATTCCAGCAAAGATTGCTGGAATCACGGGAGCGGGTGTTTGCTGTTTCCGTTTGTTTGTTTTTTTCTTCGGACTTCTCTCATCGAGAGGTGACATGTTTTCTTTTGTCCTGCCTTACACTCAATAAAGTAGCTTGTAGTACACAACCTCAGCCTGGCTCCGTCTGCGTTTTATCTCTGCTGGACTCTGAATATGTACTCAGTGTCTCCAAGACACGGGTCATAATAAATCGTCGGGAAGGGCTGTCGGAACTCCCTAGACGCTGAACGCTGATCGCTGATGGGAGAGACGGGCTGGATTCGTTCCTGCATTATGCCTGTGGGTCGTTCCTGCCCCCGGCTGACCCGACAATCTCAGGGTTGTGGGTTCGAGTCCCAAGCTGGGCAAAAGATTCATGCATTGCAGGGGGTTGGACTAGATTCTATGATCAAATCCTATTGTTCAGTGATTAGACAATACAGTTGCTTGCTAACGAGCTAAGCAAACTATGCTTAGATATGTGCCAGGCTCAGAAAGTGGAGTATTTTCACTGCCACCTTGTCCCTCTTTTGAACGCTCCTCTAACTGTTCCCGCCTTTTTGAACTTGCAGCTCTTCCCTAAGTGTCGGCTCCTTTCGCTCTTGCTGATCTATCTCTTGCTTTGGTCACCCTCCTTCTGCCTCTGCCAGCCTCATGGGTGGCACAGAACCCCACAAATCACTCGCCCTTTACCCTGGATCTTTTTCCTCTCTTTCCCCCTCTTCTGCCTGCAAATCCTCCTTCTCCTCGGGCTCCTGCCAGCTCCTGACACAACGCAGGTCGCTTAGTGGGTTAAGACTGGCTCCACCATCTATTTCTCCATGGAAGAGCCAAAGGATAGGAAGTGATTTGAAGCCTTTAGGGAGGGAAAGCAGGGCAGAAGTAAGGGGACACAGTCATGCTTTACAGGCCCAGAAAACTGCCTCGGAAACTCATATGCGATGCGCTAACAACTTAAAACAAGAGGCCTGCATTTCCAAAAATGGGGGAAGCACGGCAATCCAAGAACAAAATAGGAGCCAAAAATTAATCCCATAACATCTAACCATTAAAAAGCAGGATTCCGAGTGTACTGCTTTTGTATCTCGCATATTCACATAATTAAAAGGCCAGCATCAAGGGAACCTGGTGGAGAACGGAGATTTCAGCTACTTGACACATTTTCTCCGTTATAAAAGAAGCGAGGGTGGGGGAGTTTCTTTTCGAGCCAAATAAAAACCAACAGTCCTTGTTTGTATTATCGTGTTTCTGGAGGAGAAACAGATTTGGGACTTAATTATAGCCTTGCCCTGCCATTTGGGTTGCAAATATACCCTTATTGATTAAAAGCTTTCCAAATAGCCATTGCTGTACGCCGTTCCATAGTTATTTCCTAGTCTATCATTATGGCGCTGAAAGGTAGGGCACAAACTCAGGGATCCTGCTCAGATGGTCAACGGCAGAGTTCTGTAGCTCCCTTAGCCCTCTTCTCCCTCTCAGCTGAGAATCTGAAAAGGACAAAGCATAACTTTGCAGTGCCGCAATGACTTGCTTATCTGAGGGGGGTGGGACTCCAGGATAACTTGTCTGAGGCTGCCCCAAAGCTTCTCACTGCACTAAACAAGTTGTAATTCAAAAACCATTAAGTGTGTGTAACTCAAAGTGGTATAGATGGGATTTCCCATGTGGTCTTCAATCCCTTAAAGACCCAGACTTGATAAGCCACAACAAGTTTGCTGAATTGAATTGCTCTTTGATTGTGCCTTCAAGGATTTAAAATATTTCAAAGCTCTGTGTGTGTGTGTGTGTGTGTGTGTGGTGTGTGTGGTTGTACAATTGTCAGATTTGTTAATTGTCACATCCAATACAGCAATTTCTGTTCTCATCCTGGGGCAAAGTTCTCAACCCGAGGTACTACTTCCAGGTGTGCGGAGTTTGTGACCCAAAGCGTTTGTAACCTGAAGCGTTTGTAACCCGAGATACCACTGTACACTAAAGAAAGAAGAGGAAGGAAGGACAGCAGGCATGGATACAATGCTAACCCTCAGGCAGACATCCTAAAACAATTAATTCTAAAATACAAACAAATTTAAAATTTAAAATCTGCTGCCTCAGCTGAGAGCGACTTTTAAATCAATTAATTTAAATAGTTACATTGACTAAATGTTGGGGGGGGGGAACCCCATTCACCCGCTCAAAGATGCTATTTTAGACTGGAGTAGATCAACAAGGGAATTGCGGTCCTTTGATTTCAAGTTTCATGCACTGAAAAGGAACCTGCAACGAGACTGACATTTTTAGATCAAAGGGTCCAGTTTTAACTATTTGCCTGGAAGCTAGTATGACAGGAGACAGAATGACGGCACTTTCTTTAAGCAAGAGCTTTTTCCAGGGAGAAATCTATAGCAAGAGGAAGATTTGTTACTGAGCGAACCCCTGGTGAAGTCCAACTTTTACTGGTGACTTCATGCTTTACTGAAACAACTCAGGAACAATAAGAGTTTGATTAAAAGCCGGCTCCTTCTCGGTTCCACAGAATGGAAGCTATGTGACCGGCTTCTGAAGAACAGGCATGCAATAGGTTAAGGAGGACTGTAATTTGATGAACAAACAAATAGCAGGCTTTGGAGTCTTAGGCTATTGTTCTTCAAGTAAGACTGGCTAAAGCAAAATAATAATAATAATAATAATAATAATAATATATGCATGCATATAACGTATCTGGCTGAGTGAATTACCATTTCATAATGTCGAGTCGAAAGAAAATTCCGCGAAGGGAAGCTCGGCTTAATGAGAGAGCCGGGTGAAAATGCATCAAAGAGCAGTTGTGTTCTTCAGCGCTTTTGCTTAGTTGGGGATAATGTGAATCTGATAGGTTGCACTCACTGCTACATACAATTCATTCTGTGATGCAGAGAGATCTTTCACAAACACACACCCTTTATGCACAGCAGCTGCATAACCTCAGGTCTCCATACATTTCCCCTGAAAGGATCCAGGAAAGGATCTTTTTGAAGAAATGACAGGCAGGCAGGGTAAGGATTCAGGGTCACATAGATGCACCTGCCCAAGCCATCTGCTTACACTGGTGGTGTGGAGAGGGGGGCTTTATGGGAACACATGTAAACGTAGTTTGGCAAAAGGATCTGAATGTTTAAATAAGCCGGGCCAGTTCTCCATTCTTTTTGCAAACTACAGATTGAAGGAATTATGTCAGTCAAACGCTCAATCTAAATTACACATCCTTTCAAATGGCATAATGAAAATACTCACAGAAATCTATGCCAATACTTACAATTGCTTATAACTCCTCCAAGCGGATCACCTTTGAAATCAAATTCGATGTCCATGTACTTTCCCTGCAAAGAGAACAGATTTGGGGGGGGGGGGGACTTGCATGAAACAAAAGAGGTAGCCTGACATTTTCAAGTCGTCCTTGGAGTTAAATGTTGTACGAGAAATTCCATTGTCCTGAAGTGTGTATATTTAAGTGTAAATGACTTCTAATAATCTTAAGATTAAGATCTCCCGGGTTGCACTATAACTGGGTCAAACCAAATAATGAATGCTAATTTATTTTTAACCAAGCAAAGGAAAGATCTGACGGCTCATAAGAGCCAAGCTATTAAATTAATTTTTGCTTGCAGGCCAGATCACCACTATATCAACTCGGCAAGAATTTTAACAACTGCAACGACAACAAACATAAAGTCAGTTTTCCTAATATTTTCATCTGGGCCTATTATCTTAAGATTTACCGTGAAATCTCTCCATTCACAAGATCCTGACATTTCTTGCCTGCTTCTCACACACAGCTGACTAGGAAAAGGGACAATTACTGATGTTGCAAGGTCAGTCCTTGGATAAGAGTCTTTTGGAAATTTGGCCAAGTAAAGTAAAGAACTTTGCAGAGGATGAAAGAACATATGCATCTGAAAGCAGCATTTTAAAATGGACAGGCTACTGAAAAGCTTTCAAAATCCTGACTCTGCATAGGTGTACAGTTGGCCAGTTAGAAGTCCCATCATATCTAGCATAGCAACTGGCTGCTGGGCTCCAAGGCAGGAGGCACAGTTTATACCAGGCACCCCCAACCTTCGCCCCTCCAGATGTTTTGGTCCTGTTAGCTAGGAATCATGGGAGTTGTAGGCCAAAACATCTGGAGGGGCGAAGGTTGGGGGTGCCTGGTTTATACAGACCAGAACATCCACATTACATCAATGCACAACCATTGGGAGGAGCTATGGTGGCAATGCTAACTATTTGTCCTCCTTTATTAAATATTGGGGGGGGGATTCCTCTCTACACCACCTATAGGAAACCTTGCCCTCCCAATTCTGTAAGACTCCAACTCCCATCAACCCCAGCTAGTATGGACGGTGGTCAGAGATAATGGGAGTTGTAGTCCAACAAAAATCAGAATTCACCCCTATTACCAGGGATGGGTAATCTCCAGCCCAAAAACCTAAGTTGGCTCCCCAGGCCTCCCCACTTGAGCCGTGAGACCGTTTTTGCCAAGCCCCACCCATCCGCCGTATGCCATGGTTTGTTTGCCTGCCCTACCCCAGACACTCCAAACTACAGAGCCTTGAGGCAAGAGCAGGGCTGGAAGGAAAACACTCCCAAGGTTATGTGGCTCGCCCTGGCACTTTGCTCCCAACTCTGGCTCGCAACAGGTTCCTTTCTTCACCCCACTCTTTCCCTACAACCCCTCCTTCCCAGACTAGACAACTTTGCTCCATAGCAGCTACTGAGGAGGGGGACATTTAAAGCCCCTGCAGCTCAGCTCTCCCTACTAACACGAGTAACTACTAACTCCCTACTAACTCCCTACTAACACGAGTAACTAGAACGAGTAAGAAAGCGGTGGAGTTAAATGAATTGTGTACAAGGGTCCCCCCATTTAACAAGGTAAATTGGAGTAACAGTTATTTATAATGTGGATACAGTGGTACCTCAACTTCCGAATGCCTCGACTTCCGAAGGTATCGACTTACAAAGTCGGCAAACCCGGAAGTATTTTTGCCACACGGGCGTTCTGCGCATGCGCAAAGCGCAAAATCGCGCATGCACAAAAGGAACGCTTCGACATCCGAAGGTTTCGACTTACGAAGAGCGCCACGGAACAAACCGCCTTCGTAAGTCGAGATACCACTATAGAGAGAGGGGGTGGTGGATTTACCTGGCAGTTAATGAAAAATAATAATAAGAGAGCATTCACATAGGTAAAAAAAGTTCAAACTCCTAAAGGTATAGAAATAATAATAAGAGAGCATTCACATAGGTAAAAAAAGTTCAAACTCCTAAAGGTATAGAAATTCAGTGAGCTTTTATTCAACAGTCAATACTGCCCATAAGAAAAGATGTTTGCCAGCAATTTGCAAATCGTAGCTGCAAAGTAATTAGCACCTCCAGAGCTAAACATCTGATCTGCAATGCACTTGGTGCCCTGGAGTCGCAGGGCTGGTTTTCACACTCCCAGAAACAATAATCCCTGATCCTGGTGATTTGCTGTTTCCGCATGCATATGCATTTGGGGGCATGCCTGCCTGACCCATAGTAGGGGCTCAGGGACCTTGCTTCTCAAAGCCTCCCTTTTCTGACATGAGAACCACACAAGCCAAGAGGACAGTTCAATCAGCAGCAGAAACGGTCCAGCATGGCTCACAAACACCATTTGTACACACAGAACCCTTCTCTCTGGGATAGCTCAGTTGGTAGAGCATGAGACTTAATCTCCAGGTCGTGGGTTTGAGCCCCACGTTGGGCAGAAGATTCCTGCATTGCAGGGGGTTCGACTAGATGATCCTAGTGGCCCCTTCCAACTCTACAATTCTATGATTCTCTGACCGAGGATGAATCACAGAGTACCCAATTCATGGCATCCCTTGGCTCTCGACAGAGGACATCGCTTTCGAACTGCTAAGTTGGCAGAAGCTGGGACAGGGCAACGGGAGCTCAACCTGTCATGGGGATTCGAACTGCCGACCTTCCAATCGGCAAGCCCAAGAGGCTCAGTGGTTTAGACCACAACACCACCTGCATTTTGTATACTACACAGACTCTCAAAAGTTATGGAATAATGCTTCTCTCCCCATAACCTTCTGAGGCACAATACTGCCAGCACAGGTTCTCTCCCTGCCTTCTGACTTGACTTTTCCACATCAGAGAGCCTCATGGCCGTAACTTATTACAGTTTATTTACTTAGTGGAGACTTTACATAAGGGGTGACAGGCATGACTATTTAAAATGACAACAGCAGTAAGGCCGTGTGTGTGTGTGTGTGTGTGTGTGTGTGTGTGTGTGTATAGATAGATTATGGAAAAGCCACAATGCTAATAATTCAAACCATTTCAGAAGAACTTTCCGAGGATTTTCAAAAGCTGCAGAGAAGCAGGGTTTTCACCTAACCTGTAACATTTCCCACTTAAGCCTGTCCCTAGCCTTTCTATTACAAATCTTGGAATATTCTGACAGCATTGGCCTCATTTCCCATGAATTCATTTTGCAACATTTAGGATTCAAGGTTACGGTTAGGTGAAGTGGTTACGGCTTTCACTCTCCTGTTCAAAACATTTCTTAGAATGCCACAGAAACTATTTCTGCCTTGCTTTCAGAAACAGCTACCTGAAAATACAGCTACCGAACAGCATTTAAGTAAAACAAATCTGAATATGCCTTGACATCAGGCTAGATCCAAGATTCTTACACCATAAACAGAAGGGGAGTTTGTCTCACAGAAAGGCCTTGGGCAAGGCTTTCAGTGCTAACTTTGGCTTATAGAAAAGAAAAGAAACAATTGTGGAACATTAGTTCAACATTCTATTATCATCTCTATGATTCTGGTAGAATCCAACGGCCGACAGAATTTGGTGCCTTCCCTAGATATATAGATATACCTGTACAGTACTTTGGAATTCTCTTGCCTATTGACATTATGAACTATATTGTTTTTGATGTCTGCTAAAAACTTTTCACTTGTTTGTTTCTGCAAGCCTACCCAGACATGTAATTTAGTTACCTTTGTTTTCAAAACATTTTAATGATTTTATCTTTGTTTTACATACATACAATAGCTTTAGTTGGACTGTGGATTTATTTATCTCCAATTCTATCTGTACACGGCTTGGAGAGCTCTTTGGTCAAAGCAGTTTATAAATCAATCAATCAATCAATACTTACAAATCTTGATGAGTTGTCATTCCTTACAGTTTTGGCATTTCCAAATGCTGGAAGGAAGGAAGGAAGGAAGGAAGGAAGGAAGGAAGGAAGGAAGGAAGGAAGGAAAAAAGGAAAATATGTGCTTTAAAAACCAAGTCAATCTGCAAGAATAAACAAAGACATTTCTTGGGGTTGTTGCCAGCTTTACCTTCTAATAAAAAAAAACCCAGATAAGCTAAAATGTGGGGTGATGAAATCAAAATTCAAACCAGAGTTTGATCCTGGCTTGCAAAGTTTTCCTCAAACCAAGAAAGGGAACAGCTGGTGGGGGAGACAGAAAAGTATGAGCATGAGATCCCCCACCAATGATTCATGTAACATGAAACCATGGTTTGATGTTATGTCTGCACCAGCCCAGGACAACACTGGTTCAGACTATTACTGGGCCATGCATTTTTTATATATAAAAAAAGTTTGTTCATTTTAGTCCCAGAGCGAGCAATTTGTCACTATTTTTGTTCCTACACCATGCCATGTGGAATTAATGCTTCATGTTATTCTGTGTTGATTAAATTGCATTATGACCTTCCTATCTCCTATTAACTCCATAGACAGCCATAGTGGGATTCGCATGCTTTGCCATTAATACATAACCAATGCTCAAGTCAAGTGGGCATTTGGGCGGATGGGAAAAATGTTGATTCTGCTTTAGCAAATCTGCATTTTGAGATTTCCCGGGATGAAAGAACTGAAGCCCAAAGGCAGCATGTGTCACTGTTGTTGTTCGGGGTAACTGAAACAATTGTTCTGCAAACTTTATACAGTGCAAAGTTTGCAAGCGGTAAATCATATTTCCAGTCTCCGGGCTGCATATAATTAAACATGAGGCTAAACACTGGGATCATTTATAAATGAATGCAGAATCAAATACAAGTGCTCCATTATAAGAGTTTGGAGACACATTCTTCCGTCTCACCATAAGTTCATTGTTTCCTGATATTCATGTACAGCAGATACACACCAGATGGAATTTGATCACTTGGTAACTTAGACAGGCAAAATCTTAAGAAGTTCTTGAAGTGTGATTCCAAACAAAGGTAGAAGACAATGCAATCTAAATACGGTTGGCGAACAGCTTCCATTTGAAGCCATTACAACATAATAAAGTTACAAGTTAATATTGCTACCCAAATTGTAAACAGAAGGGCAATAGGAAGTATAAAACCATATGGGATAAAAATAAATGTGGGATACTTTTAAAATCTACAGGCAGTAAAAGAGCTGGGTATGTTTAGCATGGAGAAGGGAAGGTTACGGGATGATATGATAGCCATGTTGAAATATATAAAAGGATGTCGTACAGAGGAGGGAGAAAGGTTGTTTTCTGCTGCTCCAGAGAAGCGGACACGGAGCAATGGATTCAAACTACAAGAAAGAAGATTCCACCTAAACATTAGGAAGAACTTCCTGATAGTAAGAGCTGTTCGGTAGTGGAATTTGCTGCCAAGGAGTGTAGTGGAGTCTCCTTCTTTGGAGGTATTTGACAGCCATCTGTCAGGAATGCTTTGATAGTGTCTCCTGCTTGGCAGGGGGTTGGACTGGATGGCCCTTGTGGTCTCTTCCAACTCTATGATTCTATGACTAATAGGTGGGCTATACAGCATAATTTTGGAATTCAAAAACAAAGGAACATTTGTGGAAATAGGGCAGAGATCTAGAACAAGATACAGAAAAATTGATGTGGATTTGTGTGAAAAATCCCACCAAAATTGATCGCTGCTGATTTGGAACCATGCTCCACATGTGGTGGGTGTACAAAAAGATCAAAGCCTTTTGGAAGTTGTTGTTTGTTTGTTTTGTTTTTTTGCTGAAATCCAATACCAGTGGTGCCAGGGGCACCACAAGTGTGGAAGCAGGACTCTGCTCACACATCTCCACAATTCCCATCTTGCTATGTGCAACTAGGGGTTGTACATGCAGCTCCCCTCTCTGATCCTGGACCCACAATTAGTGGAGTCAATTTTGAAAAGCTAAAGTCCTGGAGATTGGCTTCTTGACTAGGATGGGGAAACCAGGGGATATAAGCCAATCTTCTACTCCTCTCCCCAAGAGAAGACTGGCAAGATTCTATCTTTCAAAAGCTAAGGTGATGTCAGAATAGCCAATGGTGCAGATCCACGAGGGACATCAAGCTCAGGTCAGAGTAGAGTGTGAGCAAACCTCAAAAAACCACTAATTCATTAGTGGGAGGTAGATGAGCAGTAACATTTAATTGTATCCATATAATAAATGTTTGCTGGCTGAATAACCAAAATAATTTGTATTAAAGATTTTCTTGAATTACAAAAGAACATGCAATGTCTCTTCCTTTTTTCAGATCACAGAGTAACTTAGAGTTGAAGGGAAAGAGAGCTTAGGGGGGAAAGTGGTGGGCAGAAGTTGGGTAGTCAACTTACATATTATTTTTCCTTTTTACAAAATTGGTATACGTGTGAGGTTTTTTGTATTAGCATCACTTGGGCAGGTTCTTTCTATTCATTTGTTGGTTTACATTAAAGGTAAAGGTAAAGGAACCCCTGACCATTAGGTCCAGTCGCGGACGACTCTGGGGTTGCAGCGCTCATCTCACTTTCAGGCCAAGGGAGCCGGCGTTTGTCCACAGACAGCTTTCCGGGTCATGTGGCCAGCAGGACTAAACCGCTTCTGGCGCAACGGGACACCGTGATGGAAACCAGAGCGCACGGAAACACCGTTTACTGTCCCTCCACAGTGGTACCTATTTATCTACTTGCACTAGTGTGCTTTTGAACTGCTGGGTTGGCAGGAGCTGGGACAGAGCAACAGGAGCTCCCTCCGTTGCGGGGATTCGAACCGCCGACCTTCCGACTTGCAAGCCCAAGAGGCTCAGTGGTTCAGACCACAGCGCCACCCGCATCCCTTGGTTTACATTAGCAGTGAGAGAAGGTGGGGTGGGGTGGGGTGGGGTGGGGCAGGGCGTGGTTGATTGCCTTTGATTAACTTTAGTGAGATTTGTTTGCGTGCGTGGGAGGGGGGAAGGGCTGTTGGGTCAAGTTGGCCATATTGATCTATATGATGTTGTTGGGTCCCTGTTATTGTTTTTGTCATTTGGGGCTGTGTATGTAATAAAGGGGAGTCAAGCTGGCTGAATAACTTAAACCCAATAGCTGCTGTTTAGAGCTTTCAACTGTGTATTCAACAACTGTATTACTACAAGTGAAGTATATACACCAATATTAGTTACTAGTTCCTTACCTTCAAGCACTGGATTAGACTGCAAAAGTTGTTCTTTCACTTGATTAACTTCTGCTCCTTTGCCACAAACAGCCGCTACGTAGGACATGACAAGTTTGCTGGCCTCTAAAGGTTAAAACAACAATAACAACAACAACATTGCTTTCTAAGTTGAAAAATATCCTATCCAAAATCATAACTTGCAGGAGAAATCCCTGAATGAACCACGCAGAAATAATGAATTATTCAGGTTTCAAGCCTATTGTTTTCAGCTTTTATGCTTGACAACACTTTGCACTTTTGGAGGAAATGCCATGGCAAAACCCACACGAGACGAAGTCTAGAAGTCACTATCTCCCAATGCTCCCTGGATGCTGAGGAGAAGGAGGAATACTGCAAGGGGAGGAGGAGTGAGGGGGAGAGGGGCAAGCAGGCGGGCGAGGGAGGAATTGTTGGCAGGGAGAGGGATGCGGTGGAGGGTGCCCCAAATTGCCCTCTCAAAATGCTGGAGGGTATGTAATATGGAGGAGACGATCCACAGAGGCTAAGAGGCTCTTCAAATGGAAGCAGGCATGAAATAATTTTCAACACAACTAGACTAGACAACAAAGTTCTAGTATTCGGATGAAGAACAGGGCACACGTTCTAATATCTTAGAGTGAATTAAAAGTTCGAAGGTCAGCCCTGGCTCCATTTTGTGGAAATCAAACACTACCTGTTTTTCCAGCTCCACTCTCTCCAGTTATAAGTATGCACTGGTCTTTATCCTGGTCTCTCAGAGATCGATATGCCTCATCTGACAGGGCAAAGCTAGGAAAGAGAATACGATAAATTGAGGAGACAGGTAAGCCCCATGTTTCATACACACATCACATCCTTCAGTCACTTCGGTGAACTGTGAAACGCTTCTATCTAGGTCAGATCCATCAGCATTCAGGAGGCAGGGAAAACAATTCCTATTCAAGCCCTGAACACAAGAATTTCTCTGCAGTAGGCTGATAAAGCGGATCAGATGATAGACATTACAAATCAGTGCCACTGTGTAGTTTTGTCTTCTGAAAATCTGCTGACTATACACAACGTCTGATGGGAGGCTTGTGCAGGCTATACTCCCATCTACAGCCAAAGCAATTCATTTATATAATGCAGAACTGGGTGAAAGTGGCAAGCTTCTTTTAAAGATGTTTATAATGTTTGGGTGCTGTGGGTTAAACCACAGAGCCTATGGCTTGCCGATCAGAAGGTGGGCGGTTTGAATCCCCGCGACGGGGTGAGCTCCCGTTGCTCGGTCCCAGCTCCTGCCAACCTAGCAGTTCGAAAGCACGTCAAAGTGCAAGTAGAGAAATAGGTAAGGTAAATGGTGTTTCCGTGCGCTGCTCTGGTTCACCAGAAGCGGCTTTGTCATGCTGGCCACATGACCTGGAAGCTGTACACCGGCTCCCTCGGCCAATAATGCGAGAGTCGGTCACGGCTGGACCTAACGGTCAGGGGTACCGTTACCTTTACCCTTTAATGTTTGGGCGTAAAGACACAGTAGACAGGATAGACACGAGACATGCCAACTAATATTCTTCTTCCCTGCCCCCTGGGTCTCATCCATGAAGTGAAGCAGCAACCATTGCATATTCTGGCAGAGAGACCTTTCATGCCACTACCTGCTGCCTCAAAAGAGGGCTTACAGTGATCAGTTCCGTTGCTGGAATAACATGGTGGCAGACAATGTCCCAGCTAAGCCAAACCATGGTTTAATGGGAACATCTTAGTGTGTATTGGTCCCCAGGGTGGAGACTGTGGTTGTTGTGCTATTCCCCTCGTCCAGTTGCTGCCACGCTGCCCATGGCTAAACCGTGGTTTGTCTGAACATGTTATCCATATGCAGGGTTGTGTTTTGCCTCCCCCAGATAAACCATGAGTGGTAAGCCAAGAGCAAACCTTGGTTATAGCTCTTGGTATGTCTGGAGCTAGGGGTTATAAGCCTGGGTTCAGACAGCATACTAAGCCAAACCAGGACTGAGCAAGGAGCACAGCAGCTGCAGTCTTCTCTCCATGAACTCACTGCTTCCACTAAACCATGGTTTGGCTTTTCATTACATGCAAGCTGAGCATGTAATGAGCATGTATATTACGATGACAGTTCAAGGAACCCATCACTTAGAGGTTATTTCCAGAGATATTCACGTGATTACCAAAACACATGGCTCTAGAACACAAGAAGTGTCAAGCAGTGTATACAATCTTTTAAAAAGGAAGCTGTATTTTCAGATGATGGACAGTGGCAAACACCCAATGATTGCCTGACATGATGCCAATTATTGGGTGTTTGCCACTACCCAACATTTTGGGGATACATCCTGACACCAATGCCTTTATGTGTGAGGGGAAGGGAATTTAAGAAGTGTTACTGTAACAAAGATATTTTCTACCATGCAGGAAGGATCCACAAATCCTTTTTTTTAAATTATTTAATTGAATATCTAGTCCGAATTGCAACCGTGTACACAGAACACCGATATCAAAATTTAAAATTAAAAACACGTGAACAAGCCTTTACAAAGATGAGGATGTAAAGGTTTTTCAAATTTAAACTGAGGCAACGGTGCTGTTCTTACAGTTATATGAAAACATTAAGCAACAAAAGAAAAACTTTACTTTTTGCAACGTTCTTATCATTCATAGTAATGAAAAAATGGAAAACACAAAACTAAAAGTATTAAATGAGAAATTTAAATTTTTTAAATGCAAAACTTTTAAACAATTGCAAGTTAAGTGAAAAGAATGTGGCTGTCTTTTCCTCAGTCTTCAGGCTAGATGCTTTTCAGATACAGCACTGTATCTGGAAATCACATTTAGAAAAATTTAATAAACTACATTTCTTTCACCGTCAGCAACCTTTTATAGTTCACTGAAATACCTGCCAGGGACCAAAAACCACTGGCCTAGCTCACAAAAACCCAGTAAGTTGGTGCTTTTGAGTATCGTCATTTATTTGGGGAAACTCCTTGGATACAAAACTAAGACTTTCTCCACCAATAGCCATTTTTAAACTGACCACAATAAGCATTGAGTTCGTACCCATGAACCTCGGCAACCAACTTGCTGATTCAGCACTTAGGGAGGCCTGTGCAGTTTCAACCATGACTCAGGCAGGCTCAGCATGGCCCAAGATTGCCAGTCTGCATGCTAGAATTTCTGCTGAACTCTTTGCAAGGCTTTGATTTTCCTGCATGACACCATGCTGCTCAGTGTCAACTCCGCTTGCAGACACCATAAACATGAATTAAGACATTCAATCAATGCAACACTTTAAGGAACAACCAGCCCAAGTAAATATTATCCACGCTTTATCCGGAGGATACTTCTGTGGCTCTTGCTGATGTAAAGAATTAAAACGTCCTTTTCCAAAGTATCCAATAATCTGCACTGCTCTTATCTCATTGGCCCTTGCCAACACCGTTTTTGTTTGCCAGTTTCTGCCGATAGCACAGCCAGACTATAAGGAGAATTCCCATGTGTTCTCTGCAAACCAATTGTATTAATCTTACTGCTGGACTCCCATGAATTGCACACCATCTTAAACCTCTGATTCAGTTGTTTAAAGTCATCCCAAGGAATAGTTACAGGTAGGTAGCCGTGTTGGTCTGACGTAGTTGAAACAAACTAAAAAATTCCTTCCAGTAGCACCTTAGAGACCAACTTACAGTTGCCAAAACGGAACGTCTAGTTACCACTTTGGGCCAAGACAGCTCTAAAGTTGTGTTTTTCAAATGATGCACTGACGGCGATTGATTCTCAGTTAAACACCTGGCTAGTTCAGCTGACAACCTTCAGCTAGGTTAAGAACTTTGAGAACTGGACTTTTCCGACCTCTTTTTCTTAATGGTGACATGGACCATTCATAACATAGGAATATTCTTCACCCCTGTGAGCTGGGCAGTTGGGTGGAGTAAGCGAAGACAAGCTACAGCAATTAACTATAGTGTTGTTCACTGCTCCTGCCCAGGCTGCTCAGAAGCATTTATGGTTCTTGAAATTCACTCTGATTGTGCAGATAAAATACAACCGTTAGAATTCTACAGGATGTGGTATTAGTGTGTGAAAACAAAGATTCCCCAGGCATGCATCTCCAGATGGTGGAAATGTCAGACACCATCCTGGCACCCAAGCATCTTAACTTGGTCGCTAGCAGTTGATAAAGGTAAAGGTAAAGGGATCCCTGACCATTAGGTCCAGTTGCGGACGACTCTGGGGTTGCGGCGCTCATCTCGCTTTATTGGCCGAGGGAGCCGGCATCATGTGGCCAGCATGACAAAGCAGCTTCTGGCGAAACCAGAACAGCGCACGGAAACGCCGTTTACCTTTACCCACCGGAGCGGTACCTATTTATCTACTTGCACTTTGACGTGCTTTCGAAATGCTAGGTTGGCAGGAGCAGGGACCGAACAACGGGAGCTCACCCCATCACGGGGATTTGAACCACTGACCTTCTGACCGGCAAGCCCTAGGCTCTGTGGTTTAACCCACAGCGCCAACCACGTCGATAGCCAGGGGCAAAATGCACCTGGTACCTGGCTAATTTCAAATACTACTGCAACACAATCTGTCCAACCTATGGAGAGCCTTTATGCCACTTCGCTCCACATTTTAAGCATTCATTTGGGAAGAGTCTGCTTAATATTTTGTACATTTCGCTATTGTCAGGTAACAATATTTTAATCTCTTTATCCCACTGAAATGCATAGGACACGCTGTAAGCCATAAACTAAGTTATTTGAAATCAATTTTATATGCACCTCACGTCCCTTGGGAGAGACAAGAGTAATTTTTACAATTTATTGTGTGACAATTTATCACTGTGGTGTTGTTTTCAGCCACAAAAAATTGCACCAAGCATTTTCATCAAGCTCTCTGGAGTTATAATTCAGTGGATAAAGGCCTAATTCTTCCATTACCTCCATGATTATGTTAACCATATCAAAGATACAAGAAATGTGTAGCTTCATCTGCATGCTGAAACTTGCAGTCTGCTCTACCTGGCAGCAGTAAAAACCTTGCAAGGTAATGTGAGAGTGCGTCTAAGAAAAGGTACTGCTCAAACGGTGGAAGAGGAGAGATGTGGCAAAAATTTGACTGCAGAAAGGCTAAAACTCTAGACAGCTGTTTTTAACAGGTAAACCTGTGGGAGTACGTAGACTCCTAACCAACTCTGCAAAAGAGGATCAGAGTTGTAGGGTGAGAAAACTCATCTAGTCTGCCACCACTAACAGGCATAACATCAACACCAGCTGCCACCAAACCTTGTCCCCAGGTCACCTTAGGCAATCCAAACGAGTGCCAAGCACAAGCTGAGAGCAGGTGCATTTAAAAGCTACCTTGCTTGCAGAATAAAATGCATTCTTGCTGGTAGTCTGCACAAGAAGCCTTAGAGCAGGGGTCGGCAACCTAAGGCCCATGGGCCACAAGCAGCCCACGGGGGTCGTTTAACCAGCCCATGAGCCGCCCCCGAACCAAGCCGCCCGCTTGGTGAGTCCCCGCGCGGTGTGCTAAACTGGCACAGTGCGACGCAGGGGCTCGCTTCCGCGGTGCCAGAAATCCACCCAAATTCATGGGTGCACGCACTCACACACGCACACGATCCGGCCCATGGAGGGATCTCTGCTGGAGTGAACCGGCCCAGGCGAGGTAAACCTTGCCGACCCCTGCCTTATAGTTCTGAGTGTCAAATTAGAAGTTAGCATCTTATGCGTAGAAAAGGACTCTGGAGAGCGACCCAGAAAAAAGTCGAAACAAAATAAAAAAAATTCCTTCCAGGAGCACCTTAGAGACCAACTAAGTTTGTCATTGGTATGAGCTTTCGTGTGCATGCACACTTTTTCAGGTGCATGGTATCTGAATATGTGTGCATGTACACGAAAGCTCACACCAATGACAATTTTAGTTGGTCTCTAAGGCGCAACTGGAAGAGTTTTTTTTGTTTTTTTGTTTCGACTACGTCAGACCAACACCTGTAACTAGAAAAAAGTAAAAGGGAGAAAGAGAAAGAAAGAAAGTTTCTGGATTTTGTTCTAATATGTTTATTTTATAAGCTAGAACCTTTGTTTCCTTTAAAGTTGCCAATTCTTTCTAAATACACTAGCTAGGAACCAAATTGCTGCACACACATGCTATAGGGTTTTTCCAATCCCCTTTGTGTTGCAGCCCATTAGACCCCTTAAACGCCACTCCTGAAGGCTCCTGCAGGATAGAAATATTTACAGAACACGCAAACCCCAGCAATTATTCTGCCATTATGCCCTGGGCTCTGAAGATCTTGTCCTCGTCTGTCCTTGTTTGAGCAAAATCGAGGACTTAGCTATACAGCTGAAAATGAAACATTTTAGATGTGTTGTAAAGTGCAATACAGTGGTACCTTGGGTTATGTACCTGATTCGTTCCAAGGTGCCGTTCATAACCCGAAAAGTACGTAACCCGAACAATGCTTTCGTGCATGCGTGAAAGCGTGATAGCACGCTTCTGTGCATGCACGAACTGCGCAGAATGCTTCTGCGCATGCGCAGACCACACGCACGGCGAAAATACTTCCAGGTTTGTGGATTACGCAACCCGAAAGTATGTAACCTGCAGCAAATGTAACCTGAGGTATGACTGTATACAAATGTGACACTAAATGGAGGCAGTGAGTTATGCAAAATTCAATATTTTTCAAAACGTTTTTTTTTAAAAAAAAGCATATTCATGGGGGGGGGGTTGTATATTCTACCCAGGACTCTCAAGACTATCAATTCTACTTTCATCAACTCAGTATGAACTATTTGCAAAGGAATATAATGGACAGATAGCTCCCTTGCTCCCATCGGCACCCACAGAGGTGGCTCGAAAAACAAGCCCTTATCTCCAGTCAGATTCACTTTTGGGTTTTCTACCTCATTCTCATAGCTGCTTTGTGACTCCCAAGTCCCTGGAAAACCAAGAAGTCAAAGAGGATCTCAGCAGTGGGAGAGGACACAGAGGACTGAGTGCGCATCAACAAACCAAGTTACACAACTGAGAGTGATAAGCGAGGGCTGCAATAAGGTGAAATTAAAGATTCCCTAAGGCAACACCTCTGAAGCACAATATCAAAACAAGTCTCAGTTTTCCTCTCCAGTTTAGAGATTTGAGCAGAGTGAGCAGGGTTTGGTGATCATCGTTTCAATTGCACTTGTTGTTTAGTCGTTTAGTCATGTCCGACTCTTCGTGACTCCATGGACCAGAGCATGCCAGGCACTCCTGTCTTCCACTGCCTCCCATAGTTTGGTCAGACTCATGTTCGTAGCTTCGAGAACACTGTCCAACCATCTCGTCCTCTGTCGTCCCCTTCTCCTTACGCCCTCCATCTTTCCCAACATCAAGGTCTTTTCCAGGGAGTCTTCTCTTCTCATGAGGTGGCCAAAGCTCATGATCTGTCCTTCCAGCTTCACGATCTGTCCTTCCAGTGAGCACTCAGTGCTGATTTCCTTAAGAATGGATAGATTTGATCTTCTTGCAGTCCATGGGACTCTCAAGAGTCTCCTCCAGCACCATAATTCAAAAGCATCGATCCTTTGGCGATCAGCCTTCTTTATGGTCCAGCTCTCAGTTCCATACATCACTACTGGGAAAATCATAGCTTTAACTATACGGACCTTTGTCGGAAGGTGATGTCTCTGCTTTTTAAGATTCTCTTTCTTTCTTTCTTTCTTTCTTCCCTCCCTCCCTCTCTCCCTCTCTCTCCCTTTCCTTCCCTCATTTCTTCCCTCCCTCCTTCCCTCTCTCTTCGTCTCTCTCTCTCTCTTTCTTTTTCACCCCTTCCTTCCTTGTCTCTCTTTCTCTCTCACCCCTTCCTTCCTTCCCTCCTTCTTCCAACTTGAATAAAATATTGGGGGGGGGAGGTAAGCCCTACCTCACATACAATATCACCCTCCCCCCGCCTCAGCCACGTTCAGCGAGAAGCGGGGGGCAGCGGAGGGATGCTGCTCATTCTCCCCCTCCAACCCCCGCTGCCTCCTTTGCTCCCCCTCCAGCGCCCCCCCTCCCAGACTTTTAGAGGAGGAAAACCCGGGGGGGGGGGAATTCCTGGTTTTCCTCCTCCAAAAACTAGGTGTGTGTTATGGTCCGAAAAATACGGTGCATTTATATCCCATATTTCCTTCAAGGAGATCAAGGTGGTCTGCATGGTTCTCCCCCCGCCCCTCATTTATTCCCCACGACAACCCTGTGAGGTAGGTTAGGCTGAGAGGTAGTGATTGGCCCAAGGTCACCCAGTGAGCTTCATGGCTGAGTGGGGATTTGAACCCTTGTCTGTATAGTCAAACACTTAAATCACTACACAACACTACACTGCTTCACCAGAAGTTATAAGAAGTCCCAATGAAAGTGTTCTTAACTTATCGTTCTCCTGCTTACATGTGTAGGGTTGATGATGCGTTGGGGGCAGCCCCACAACTCTCGCGGCAGCCATGAAGTCCTGACCTGTATCAGTGCCTAGCCCTTCATACTGTTAACATCCATAGCTGCAAACCTCAATTACCAATCCAGTCTTCTGAGCAATCGTGTAATTACTGAACCAAATAAATCTTTCACGTTCTTCTCATTTTAAGAGTTTCGAGCATGTGTTTCCAATTATTTTGCCAGGATGTCAGCAGGGCTATTCACTGCCCTTAAAAAAATGAAATAAGGGCTTGTTGTAAAGTATTCACGTAAAAAGAAACCATACTAGTCTCCTACCACATGAAGGGAGGGGGGGGAACCCTGCCCCCACCAAATGCTCTTCAGGATGATGTGGGGTGCCTATTTAGGTTAGTCCATATTGAGCGCTACATTTTCCTTGCAAAAATTGTATTTTATTACTCCCCCGCCTCCCAGTTCTTCTTTGCCACCTCTTCTACACCACCGCCATTCTTAGAACCAATAAGGCACCAGGGTAAATTTAAGAGAATTCGTAATTCTATAGAAATCAGCCTTCGCCAACCTGGGTGCTTTGAACAGCAACTCCCAAACCAGCACTGCTCTGCTCATCGAGGCTGATGGGAGTAAATCAATTACCTTTATTGGCATAGAGCAGGGGTGTCAAACTCAAATTCATCGGGGGCCGCATCAGCAGTTTGGTCACCCTCAAAGTGCCAGTTGTATCTGTAGGACTATGTGTCCACTCTTTATTATCATAAATTATTGTCACTGCATTCAATTATTACTGTTTTTTTGTAATAATGTAAGTAATAACTAGCTCTGAAAGCAGAAACATAGTCAGAATAATGGCAAGTAGATATTCAAATGTACAATTATTGTACAATTTATTGAAAAATGATTTTTGGTAACTGCACTGGGTGGTGGAGGCTCACTAGGGTTTCATGCAGGAGCTTTGCAGAGCTACTGGTACCTGGAGATGCTGGGGTCCTTCTGCATGCAGGACAGATGTTCTGCCAGTGAGCCACCACCCTTCACCAAAGGGACTGGCTGAGGTTGACTCACTGGAGCTGCTCTCCTGGTTCCAGGGTTTAAGGGCCAGAAGTATAAAGCAGCATCCTATGTTTCTGAGGAGAGGAAGAAAGATGGGAAGGACGGAAGGAAGAAAGGAAGGAAGAAAGAAAGAAAGAAAAGAGGGAGCAGGAGGGAGAGAGGAAGGAAAGAGGTGAGAGAAAGAAGAGTAGGAAAGAAGGAAGGGAATAAAGAAGGAAAGAAAAAGAAAGAGGGAGAGAAGACAGAGATAAAGAAGGAAGGAAGAAGAGGGAAAGAAAGAATAAGAACGAGAGAGAGGAAGGAAGAAAGGGTTTGTATGAGTCTGTGGTTTTTATTTGTTTTGTTTTGTTGTGTTGTGTTTTATGATGGGCGTACAGCCGAATAAACATATTTGATTTGAAGAAAGGGAAGGGGGGGGGTCGTCGCCTTGATTCAGCGCCAGAAAAGAGCGCGAAGGGACCCAGGGGCAAAAAGCATTTCCCGTGCAGCGTGAGGCAGCGGGTGTCCGTTTTAGGAGACGTGCGTAAAGCCTCAGAGTTGCACGTTCATGAGGCTGAGCCGCTGCTGAGCTCACATTCATGAGGCTGAGCCGCGGCAGGAGGAGGAGGAGGTGAGGCAAGAGGAGGAGGAGGAGGAGGCGGCTTGCCGGGTCGGTGCCCAGCAGCGCCATACGGAGAGTCCCGAGCCTCTGCAACGCAGCAGTGCTCTGTAGCACTTTGAATCCTCCTCCTCCTCCACACAGCGCTGCTGGGTGCTTTGTCTGTGCTGCTGCAGCAGCAGCAGCAGCAGCCGTTTCCAGGCGCCGAGCCGTGGCAGGAGGAGGAGGATTCAAAGTGCTACAGAGCACTGCTGCGTCGCAGAGGCTCGGGACTCTCCGTGCGGCGCTGCTGGGCGCTGACCCGGCAAGCTGCCTCCTCCTTCTCCTGCTGTGGCTCGGGGCGCTCCACGCAGCGCTGCTCCGCCCGCCTTTCTACCCCCCCCCCAGGCCGCAGCTGTTTGTTGGCGCGGCGCTTCAGCAGCAAGGTCCCGCTGCTGGGTCCCGCTGGCTGGGGCGCTCGGCGGGCCACATGACGAGGTCTGGCGGGCCGGATTTGGCCCCCGGGCCTTGTGTTTGACACCCATGGCATAGAGAGTATACAAAAATATATGTGTCAAAGTACAAAACTGGCATCTTTTCAAAAAAGGAAATACTTTAAGATAGAACTACAAGTTTAAAAGTGCCTCTCAAGTCTTATAACCACATAGTTTCACGGCGTCACTCAGAAATTTCGATACATTCTCCATGATATCATGCCTACACCTAATCAACAAGAAGGAATCCCTGTAGCAGTCAGAACAATTTAATTTCAGTATGGGGTTTAAATATTTGTCCTGGATTTTTTGCATTAAATGGACAGTACAGTGGTACCTCTACTTACGAATGTTTCTACTTACGAATGGAGCTCCGTCCGCCATCTTGGATGTGGTTTAGATAGGATTTTTTCTACTTACGAATTTTTAGATAGGGTTGCTTCGACTTACGATTTTTTTCTCCCGATGCATTCCTATGGGATTCGACTTACACATTTTTTCGACTTACGAATGT
Organism: Zootoca vivipara; assembly: GCF_965207765.1. Classification (NCBI taxonomy): domain Eukaryota; kingdom Metazoa; phylum Chordata; class Lepidosauria; order Squamata; family Lacertidae; genus Zootoca; species Zootoca vivipara. The sequence goes on from NC_142582.1 coordinate 15,185,560, forward strand.
GCGTTCAGAACGCATTAAATTCGTAAGTAGAGGTACCACTGTACTAGAATAAAACACATGCAATGGCCATAGTCTGAAACAACTGGAGGGCACTGGGTTGGCAAAGACAGAGATTTTCTAATGCTATGAAATATACCTGTCTCCCCACTGACCTTTCCTGCATAATCATGGCCCACCTTCTCAAAAACGCAACTGTTTCAGCAAAGAATCATCTTCAAATTGAGTCTTTAATCCACTTTCTAATCCTGCCCTACTCAAAAGCCTCAGGAGCAAATAAACTCTACCCATGATAACATGCAGTATTCTTAATGTTCATACCCGTTAAGGACTAAAAACAGATCAAAGTTTTAAAACAGAATCTCACAGTGCTAAGAATTGCTCAGGCTTGGATTTTGGGGCATCCAGCCTCTGTGAAACAGGCCCCCCTGTTCTCCATAGACTTATGGCCAGGCTGCAGAAGATGCTCTCAAGTCACCTTCTATTACAGAAACACAGGGTATAGAACAGGCATCCCCAAACTGCGGCCCTCCAGATGTTTTGACCTACAACTCCCATGATCCCTAGCTAACAGGACCAGTGGTCAGGGATGATGGGAATTGTAGTCCAAAACATCTGGAGGGCCAAAGTTTGGGGATGCCTGGTATAGAATCATAGAATTGTGGAGTTGGAAGGGGTCCCAAGGATCATCTAGTCCATCACCACCACCCCGGCAATGCAGGAATCCTGCCCACAGTCCCTGGGTGGGCTTGAACCACCAACCTTCTGGTTCACAGCCAGACACACTGACCCATTGTGCCACAAGGCAGGCGGTGATCTCTTAGTTTTTAGTCCAAGCAAAACCAATCCAAATCTTTTAACGTGGGCCCCAAGGACAAGACACTGGGGGCCATTCATGAATACTATCACGCAACAAGAAAGAAAGAGGCGTAACTTTTTCGGACAAGAGAAGAGCTAGTGCTATGATGAGATGCTCGTGAGAGCGGGACATGCTTCCTTTTGAACTTTCCCCTTTTTGTCCTGAAATCCCTCGTTTCAGCGAGACGATACCTGCTCAGTTTTCCGGGGCCAGAACAAAACACTCCAAACACAACCCTTCTTGCCCCCCCAGAAACACTTCCCCCCCCCACCGCCACCACTGTAAGCAAACAACAGCGCAGTCTGTCCCTGCTGCTTACTCACAGCAGGTGGCATCTCCTTCTCCTACAATGTCCCCACCATCTGGAATATCCTCAATGCCTCCGAGTCTAATTGACTCGTAGCTCTTTTCAAACCCCACATTAAGGCACACTGCTTCCATTTGCCTTGCAAGCACCAACTCTTTCTTAATGCTCCAAGGGGGAAGGGGAGGGGGGGAGAAGGAAAACCAGCCATTGCAACTCATTTTCCCTTTCATCCTATCCCACTAATAAGACTCATAAACGGCTGTGCATATTTTTCTCATTTGCGCATATGCAGTTTTAAGTACTGTACGCCACTTTTACGTTTTGAACCACATGCTCAATTGCCTGAAACGTTCGTTTCACTCTTTTCAGCATTTTATCTTTCTTTCTTTTAAAAAATGTGATAGAGTAGATTTCATGGCGTGTGGTTTTTATAAAGGTGGCGGGGAGGGGGGGGAGAGTACGTAAATGTACGAGAAGAGAAATACAGCAAGTCTAATTGGAAGTCATTTTAAAATGTAGATAACAGATCATATATTTTGTTATGTATTAGTGTATATAGTTTTCCCTCAGGTCCTCGACAGTTGTTTTAGGAGGGAACTTTAGGAGGGAACTTTGAATTATGTTTGATACATTGTTTGAGCCAGCCTCTATAAAAGCAGGCCAGCTCGGCAATGCAGTTCAGTTCTGTTCCAGCTTCCAAATAAAGAGCTGCTTTGGAGAGGTTGCTGTGTCGTCTGCTATGCTTACCCACAACTTAACAAGTTTGAAAGTGATAGAATAATTGGTTTTATGTTTATAGTTTGTTGTTTGTTATTTGTTATTGGAATGTATAATTTACGTTTGTAAGTATAATATGTGTTTGTATGTAATATGTTTGTTTTATAATTTTTAAATAATAAAGATATATTATTTTTTAAAAAATGTACGAGAAGAGGGAAAGGGCATGGTCCACGATACTGAGAATAAGACTTCACAAACTTACACAAACCTTTAAAGTCACACTTTTAGTACATTAAGTAAAACTTACTAACCTGATCAATGTATTTTTAAAGCAGAAAAGGGACAATAAATTTGTCCGCTCTGCGCTTTTTACCGGGAGTCTGGAGGCTCGGCTTGGGAGTCATGGGGGTGGGGGCGCCAAGTGGTAGCCCCCCCAGAGTGGAACCCAGGGCGAACCGCCCCCATCGCCCACCCACCCCCATTGCTACGCCCCTGCTCAGAGGGGTCTATGGCACATACCCACCAACTGTCTAGGTCATCTGTTGGGGGGGGGCTGTGCTCTTGTGTGGGTCATATGACTCGCATTAGAGCTTGTCCCGGAAGACATGCACCCCCAGTTTGAGCTGGGACATGTTGGAGCCACGGTAGTACTAGTCACATAAGAAAAAACTGCCACAGAGATATCAACATTTTCAAAAGCAGGGGGTCCATGGTTTGGCTTCTGGAAAAACAGGGGGTCTGCAGTACTTAGCTAATCAGGAGCCAGTGCTCGAAGCCAAAGTTACCATCCGATTCAGTCTATTTTAAGTTATCAAAATTTGTTGGTTCCATCTTGTACGCGTTTAATAAAATTATGTCTATCTTAATAGCTAGAAACTTTTGTTCCCTTTTATAAATCAAAAGCTTCCCAGAGCAAAGAGAAGTTAAATTAAAAATCCAAAATTCAAGCAAGATAGGCCAGCCTATTTATTAAGGATTTGCTTAGGGGGTGAGGTTCAAGCTATCAGCTTTTCAGCAAAAGGGCTGTTTCTAAGGATTTCTTGCTGCCCCTGATTGTTGCTTTAAATAATGGCCAAAGGCACTTAAGGGCAGCAGATGGATGCCATTTGTATGCTGTAAATTGAAGCAGGGAGGGGGAAAAATAAAGCCTTAAACATAAATGACACATTTTCAATGAAAGGGACAGGCAGCTGCTGTTAATTGCAACTGGGGGCCTCTACAACGAATGGTCATATCTACTAGGAACAAAGGGAATATAAGAGAGAACCATCAGCACTCATGCCAAATACTTTAGTTTACATCTCTTTGGTTTACACAGGGCACATCTTCACGCTGCTTATTTAGATTAACAACTTAAACTAAGCAATGTTGACTTCTGACTCCCTTATCCCTTTTGGATTTGGGTGACGGGTTTGATGCTTTACAGTTTTCTGAAATCCTTCCATAAACTGACCTGCCGGAAACTGCTAGGTCCAGGTTTACTTGGGGAGGGGGGCGGAATTATGCCCCCCATCACCGCCGCACCTGGTCAGAATGTCATTCCTATCTTAGATATCTGCATCCCACAAGTTCACTAAAGGCTTCCCTCCCTTGCCAAATTTAGGATCAGCTCACATTTCACTTTTTAAGACAATGGGAGGAGTTCCTTGTCTAAAATTAAGACCACCCTAGTTACATGTGGCGAGTTAGGATCTCATCTAAGCAGCTAAGTGGGGAAGTCTTGGTTTTCAGGGCATTGGTGATGACCAACAAGGGTTGCCAACCAACTAGAAATAGAAATAGAATTTGCTTCCAAGCCAGTAGCCAGAAATAAAGGAGCAAGATGGGAGAGTCCTCCCCGCTAGCTTTTAAATTGTGCACCTTAGGTGAACGGACTCCCACTGCATTAAAGACTACTAACTTCATCCATTTTTCCTGAGGGCTCCAAGCACTGGGCTCAATTTTGGTTGTCAATCCTAGCATGAGCAGCCTAGTATCTTTTAATGACTGTATGTGTTTCTTTGCTTTTTTTAAATGTACTTGCAAGGCCGCACAGTAGTCTACAATGGAAGTGTCCTTGTGTCAATGCTCAAAGAGTGCAGATGTGTTTACATTTACAAGCGCATTGTTTTCTCAGCTTTACTTTTCCTCACTGAGAAAAGGCCCCAACATCATTAAGCTACGGTCGGAATCTGGCAAAACCAATTTGCAAAACCACTGCCCATTACATAAACAAAATGTAGCTCTCAATGCATTTCTAATCCTACAGAACCAATTAATTAAAAATATATTGATGCGTGAATCGAGAGCAGAAGCGCATGCCATCTCCTAAAAAAAAAAATATTACAGGCCATTAAATACTCCAGACACAAAGAAGTTTTATTAAGAAAATACACATATACAATATAGTGGTACCTCGGTTTACAAACACAATTGGTTCCAGAAGTCTGTACTTAACCTGAAGCATACTTTCCCATTGAAAGTAATGGAAAGTGGATTAATCCGTTCCAGACGGTCCGTGGAGTACTTAAACTGAAGCGTACTTAACCTGAAGCGAACCTTCCCATTGAAAGTAATGGAAAGTGGATTAATCCGTTCCAGACAGGTCCGTGGACTACACAACCTGAAGCATACTTAACCCAAAGTATGAGTGTAATTGGTTCTGGAAGTCCGTACTTAACCTGAAGTGAACTTTCCCATTGAAAGTACGGTATGAGTGTAACTGGTTACGGACTTCCGGAGAACTTAAACTGAAAATACTTAAACCGAGGTATGACTGTATGGTTAAATACTGTTAGCAGTTCTCTCTCCAGATGCTCACTTTATGAACATTACAAAATCTTGGTCACCAAAGCAAGACTGACAGTTCACTATGAACATTGAGCAATAAGAGATGTTGCTGGCAACAGGGAATCTAAACAGTGTTCTGGTGAAAGTATTTTAACTATTTCTGATTCATAATCCTGACATACGAGGACAAGAACATTAGGAATTTTACAAAGAAGTGAGCACCGCAAAGTATTTTAGAGGAGGTTTTAGGATAGGAGTGCCAACTGATTAATTTAGGTATCCACTAGGGTTGCCATGTTGTCTGATTTACTAGGATTTATCTTGATTCTAGGGACGCGGGTGGCGCTGTGGTCTAAACCACAGAGCCTCGGGCTTGCCAATCAGAAGGTCGGCGGTTCGAATCCCCGCGACGGGGTGAGCTCCGGTTGTTCGGTCCCAGCTCCTGCCCACCTAGCAGTTTGAAAGCACATCAAGTGCAAGTAGATAAATAGGTACCACTCCAGCAGGAAGGTAAACAGCGTTTCCGTGCGCAGCTCTGGCTCGCCAGAAGCGGCTTAGTCATGCTGGCCACATGACCTGGAAACTGTCTGTGGACAAACGCCAGCTCCCTCGGCCTATAGAGCAAGATGAGCGCCACAACCCCAGAGTCGTCCGCAACTGGACCTAATGGTCAAGGGTACCATTACCTTTACCTTGATTCTAGCCATGCTACTAGGTGTATCCATTTCCCAATGTTCATTAAAAAAAGAAAATAAATTCAAGTCCTTCAAGAACTCAAGAGGCAAAATGTGCAAGCATCACTATGTCCAATTCTTTCATGAGAAATGTGCCTACTAACATATTGAAGTGTTCTTAGCCAATGAGTGAAGTCACGACTACAACTGACATTTGGGGGAGATGTGTTAAGCTATGGGATAAACTATAGCAACCCTTTCCTGTGCCCCACCTGTCCCACATCTGATGCCATAAGGCAGTGGTTCCCAACAGGTGGTCCAGGGACCCCCAGGGGTCCGCGAGCTATGCCAGAGGGGTCCTCAAGATCCTATTAGAATAAAAAATATATTAAATATATTTCGTATGATAACATATTTTTTGTTTTGGCCACTTCCTGCATGAGCAGAGTCTAGCGCAAAACTAGAATTAGATAGAGGCAGTAGTTCTGCTGTATGCCGCAAGGACTACAAGAAACTTGGAGATAAGGCAATGAAAAAGATCCTTCCATTTGCAACCACATATCGGTGTGAGCAAGCATTTTCTTCCATGTGTTTCATGAAAAACAAATATAGCAATCGGCTCGACATGCGGTCGGATTTCAGAGTGAAAGTTTCAAGTTTGGAACCTAATATTTCAGAAATAATGGACTCAAAGGACAGATTTAACTCATCTCATTAAGAACTGAAAATTAAAACTAACTGTATACTGATGGAGTACTCTGTTGTAACTGTAAAAAACGTATAAATACAAAATATAAAAAGACTCTTAATTTGGCTCTCACTTTTTAATTTTAGGATTAGGAATTAAGGGGGGTCCTTGTCACAATAGCGGCTCGATGAGGGGTCCTCGAGAAAATTTTGTTGGGAACCCCTGCCATAAGGGCTTACCCAAACAGAATACGGTATTTTTGTCTGCCTTCTAAAAGACAGAAGTGACTTGTAAGAAAGGAGTTTCTGAAACTGTGCCATACAGACCACTGGGATGCCCATAAATTCCATTCAGGTGGTCCACAAAAAGGTCGAAGAACACTCAGGAATATGTGTCCTTGGCTCTGTACTCAATTTGTTTTATTTTATTTGCTGATACTGGAGTCGGAGAGGCTGCTTTGACCCGAGCCAAATTACCGTACCAGAAGCAGCTTGCAAAGCCCTGGGGCCCATGCTTTTCATTATACTACAGGGATGCAGACGTCTTAACTTTTCCCTTAAAATGCGCCAGTTTGGTGTGCCTCCTTTTAGCAGCCTGAGCCTCAAGACCAGGGGTCCCCAAACTAAGGCCCGGAGGCCGGATGCGGCCCAAACACCTTCTAGATCCGGCCCGCGAACGGTCTGGGAATCAGCATGTTTTTACATGAGTAGAATGTGTCATTTTATTTAAAATACATCTCTGGGTTATTTGTGGGGCCTGCCTGGTGTTTTTACATGAGTAGAATGTGTCCTTTTATTTAAAATGCATCTCTGGGTAATTTGTGGGGCATAGGAATTTGTTCATATTTTTTTCCAAAATATAGTCCGGCCCCCCACAAGGTCTGAGGGACAGTGGACCGGCCCCCTGCTGAAAAAAATTGCTGACCCCTGCTCAAGACCAAATATTTTATTTTTGCCTAGGTGTTTGTTTGTTTTTAATTACGGTAGCATCACTCTGCCGCACTGTGCTATGTGTGCTTGTTAAGAGTTCCATACCGTTTAAGTATGTGCTTTGATTATTGAGGACAAAAAATGTTTAAGGGGCATGCTGAAAAACCCCCAACCATTTTCAGGGGATCCAGGGAGTTAGGGGTAAAGTTTGCTGCGGGGCATGTCTGGCAAATTCCACACAGCCAGGGAGAATGCAAAAGTATCTGCATCATCACACTGTTAACATTCACACAGATCTGAGTGGCCCGAGGGAAGGCATTGCTGCACAGTGAATTCCACAACCCCCTACACACTAATCTGTTTAAACAAAAAACAAAAAAAGGCAACTTCCTTTTAGAAAAAGTTAGCAGAATTCTCCATGCCTTCTGGACACTTTCAAACCACCACGCAGTTCCACAGGGATTGATGTGAATACACACCACGCAGAGAGAATTATGTATTCAAAATAAGTGGGATTAAACCATTCGCCCAAGTTTTCTTCCCCATTTTTTAATATATGGTACAGTAAATGATTTCTCTCCCCCTCCCCCGCAAGGCACCAGCTCAGATGCATGAATTATATCTGCCACAAAAAGGCCTAACAGTCGTAGTGTACATAATAGGGGGCTTTTGAGACCACCCTATCTTGCCCGAGTCTACTTTCCACTTTTGTTTTACTGGGGGGGGGGGACCCTGATTGCTTTTATAGTATCAATTCTTGGTAAGACTTAAAATTAGGCTGCAACTGTAATTAACAAGCTTTCAAGCACAATTATGCAAGAGGAGCCATATATAAACCACATGGCTGGCTATACTGCTACAGGAAACTTAGGTTGTTTATCTCTTCTCCCCCCCCCCAAAAAAAAACTGCCATGCTGAGGGGAGGGGGCACAATAAACAACTATTCATTTTGCTTATATATACACACACATTTAAATAGTGCCTCTAATATCTGGCATTAATGTAGAACAGAGAAGCCAAGTACAGGCTGGGGGCACCCATCATTTGGACCCAGAAATATGGTTAATTTAGTAGCTAATGGTGCTTTAAAAATGTCAACAAAAAGAGACAGTCCCTTGCCTGTCCTCATAAGTCCCATTTTCCCTACCTAGCCACATATATCTCTTATGCATGCACTCAAGGCACATGCAGACCCTCTGAGTGTCCCTATTTTCCAGGGACAGTCCCAGATTTGCAGAAGGTGTCCCAGTTTCAGATTTGATCCCAGAATGTCGTAATCATAGAATTGTAGAGTTGGAAGGGACAACGAGGGTCATCTAGTCCAGCGTTTCTCAACCGCTGTTCCGTGGCACACTAGTGTGCCGCGAGACGCTGGCTGGTGTGCCGCGATGTGCGGCGACGAGAAGGGCGATTTGCATTGTCACGTGCCTGGCGGCCGCCAATAAACAGCTCTGACCCACCAGAAAGGAAGCCGGCCGGGTCACGACGTGGAGCGAGCGCAGCTCTCAACAGCCACCACCACGGGAGGGTGGTTTTAGACAAACTTAAAGAAGCTGGCTGGATGAGCTCAACCTGAAACTTGCTGAGCAAAGGATTGTGCTGGCAGAGAAATCAGCGGCTTGTGAAGCCTTATTACAGGAGATTGCAACCAACACAGCAATTGGCAAGTGTTTCTTACAGTCATAATTATATAGTCAATATAGGGCGGCACAGAGTTAATTTTTTTAATGGTGGTGTGCCTCGTGATTTTTTTCATGAAACAAGTGTGCCTTGGCCCAAAAAAGGTTGAGAAACACTGATCTAGTCCAACCCCCTGCAATGCAAGAATCTTTTGCCCAATGTGGGTCTTGAACCCACAACCCTGAGATGAAGAGTCTCGTGCTCTACCAGCTGAGCTATCCTTAGGATGTTCCTATTTTTCGTCGAAGAAATGTTGGTGGGTAGTTATGGAGTTATGGAGTATACCTGAAAGAGCGTCTCCACCCCATCGTTCTGCCCGGACACTGAGGTTCAGTGCAGAGGGCCTTCTGGCGGTTCCCTCGCTACGAGAAGCCAAGTTACAGGGAACCAGGCAGAGGGCCTTCTCGGTAGTGGCACCCGCCCTGTGGAACGCCCTCCCACCAGATGTCAAAGAGAAAAACAATTACCAGACCTTTAGAAGGCATCTCAAGGCAGCCCTGTTTAGGGAAGCTTTTAATGTTTGATGGATTTCTGTATTTTAATATTTTGTTGGAAGCCGCCCAGAGTGGCTGGGGGAACCCAGCAGATGGGGTATAAATATATTATTATTATTATTATTATTTATTATTATTATTATTATTATTATTATTATTATTATTATTATGCGACCCCTGAGGCAAGGAGATAAGTAACTATAGATCCTGAAGGCAGCCCTGTAAAGCGAACACCCTCGCAACAGATGCCAAGGAGATAAGTAACTCTACAACCTTTAGAAGACACCTGAAGGCAGCCTTGTATGGGGAAGCTTTTAAATGTTCAATGTTTTATAATGTTCTTATTATGTTGGAAAGCACCCAGAGTGGCTGGGGCAACCCAGTCAGATGGGTGGGGTATTATTATTATTATTATTATTATTATTATTATTATTATTATTATTATTATTGAATAGGACGTCCCTATTTTCATCAGAGAAATGTTGGAGGGTATGCATATGTACAAATAAGAGGCACATGAACACCAGATAAGAGGGAATCAATTCATTTTCTTAAGTTGGAAGGAACTGTGATTTAAGATTTTGTTTTCCTGATGTCTGTCTTTAATTTGTTCTCCAGTGATACAGAACTGAACATCCCATGACCTCTTGGCCTGACATTTGCCTTCCTGCTTCCTCAGCACATTCTTCCCTCGCTGCTCAAGTGAGATCGGGCAGAAGTGGGCCAGAACCACACAAAGCACATCAGCAAAAGTTTTTCCTTTGCCCTCCGGCAAAATCGCAGCGGTAGTTAAGGTGGTCTCAGAGGCGGCGCTTGAGACTTCTATGCGGAGCTTCGACATTTACCGGTAATACTTCTTTGCTTGGTAGACAAGATTCATGGCCTCCTTGGCAAACACAGATTCCTGTTATCTCTTGGGGATTTTCCTACTGATACATCTGCAGATGCTGTTGATACACTGGGGAGTGCCTAGAATGCAGAGATGGCCCAGGCTGTCGCACAGAACTAAACAATTTCAATGGTTTTCTGAGAAGGCAAAAGCAACAAAAGGAGTGGGGTGGTGGATAAAGAACAAATCCCAACATCCCTTCCAAAAAGGACCAGACTGAGAATTTGAGTACAAGTAAATCTTAGAATGGGGACGCGGGTGGCGCTGTGGGTTAAACCACAGAGCCTAGGGGCTTGCCAATCAGAAGGTCAGCGGTTTGACAGGGTGAGCTCCCATTGCTCAGTCCCAGTTCCTGACAACCCAGCAGTTTGAAAGCACGTCAAAGTGCAAGTAGATAAATAGGTACCGCTCCGGCGGGAAGGTAAACAGCGTTTCTGTGTGCTGCTCTGGTTCCCCAGAAGCAGCTTAGTCATGCTGGCCACATGAACTGGAAGCTGTACACCGGCTCCCTCGGCCAATAAAGCGAGATGAGCACCGCAACTGCAGAGTCGGTCACGACTGGACCTAATGGTCAGGGGTCCCTTTACCTTTACCTAAATCTTAGAACAGAGTTGTTCCTCAACTGCAACTCCCACCAACTTCCAGCTGAGGGAATTGGGAGCAGTTAGAAACTCAGAGACATAACTAATTACCAAATTGCACCTTAAGCCTAGGTTACAGTAGCGACAATGGAAGGTCTAGACACCTTTTTTTGCCATGGAATTTATCATCCTCATTTCTCTACAGCTTCATACAGGGTTCAAATCCCCACTCAGTCATGAAGCTCAAGTGATCTCAGGCCAGTCACAGCCTCTTGGCCAACCTCACAGGGTCGTTGTAGGGATTAATTGAGGGGGTGGCGAACCACATGCCCCTTGGCGAAAAAGCAGGGACATATATGCAAAGCCCTATTCTCGATTTGGAATTACATATAATGCGCAAGGTGTCGGTTTGCAGAGAAATCAGAACATTTAATCAAGGAACTGTCTTGATACAGAGCAAGGGCGAAAGCGAGGTGACAGGGAAGTTTTTATTATAAATAGAAGGTGTAACTAAAATTGTGACAGGAAGAAGGGAGTGGTGAAGGACAGAGGGCCCACATCCCTGCCTAAAGGAAGAAATGTACTTTGACCCAGTTAACATTACAAAACAAAGTGAGTTGGGAATCCCCGTCTGTAAACCATGGCTTAGCACAAATAAGAAAACTGAAGGTTATGTTTGCTTCCCCAATCTTGCTGACGACATGCCTCCCAGGGCTAAGTCTGGCTTAGCATTTGACCTCCAAACTTGGGCTCATAGTTTGTCTCATTCCTGATAAACCACGAGTTTCAACCAAGATTTGTTCTTGGCTCCCAGCACGTGGTTCCTGGAGATTTCAGAGGTAATGCTAAGCCAGACCACAGCTTAGCCAGAAGTAGCATGGCAACAGCAGGAGGACCAGGGGAGGAACGTGGAGCCTTGACTTAACATCACATGCGACATGTCCACCATTTCAACAAACAGGTATTCCTTGCCTTGTAAGGTTAACCTTTTAACTTTTCCATGTCCATCCATTCATTTGCAAATACTCCTCCTCCAGCCACTTCCTCTCCCTCCCTCCCTGCTTCCCAGTCAGGTCTAGTTACTGAAGCCAGGAAGAGTAGGGGAGAGAGCAAAACACAGGGCTCCTATTTTCAGTGGCCACCGAGCATCCGCTGTGTCATCTAATTCTGGCCTAAGATGTAACCAGAAAGTACAGTGGTACCTCTACTTACGAATTTAATGCGTTCCGAATGCACTTACGTAAGTCGAAAAAAATTGTAAATCGAATCCCATAGGAATGCATTGGGAGAAAAAAATTCGTAAGTCAAAGCAACCCTATCTAAAAATTCGTAAGTAGAAAAAATCCTATCTAAACCGCATCCAAGATGGCGGACAGAGCTCCGTTCGTAAGTAGAAACATTCATAAGTAGAGTTATTCGTAAGTAGATGTACCACTGTAACGTCATCTGTAAGACTAACTTCTATCACAATCAGTGAATAAAATATCCAGATTTCTTCCCTTGGAACAAAAAATTCTGTGAATAAGCTTAAGAGCTAATCAAAGGCACGATGGACCAAACACATTCTGTGACTTGCAGGAAACAGCTGTTCCCGTCTATAAACTGCATTTCTTGAAGAAGAGTAAGAACCTGAAACTTTTTACATACTTACATGTGAGGTCTGAGTTCATAGAAGTTTCTGTTTCTGTATTCTTCCACTTTTTCTGGGGAATAAATAGGGAGCGATCTGTATGGATTTATCGATATCACCACGCTACCGATGTAAGTCTGCCGAAAAGAAAAAAAAATGCACAGTGGAGTTTTAACAGCTGATGTGACAATTTAACTTACAAAACACGTTAAGGAATGCTTACCTCTACCTCATCATTTGCATTGGAACAATTATGACCTGAACTCCGCAAAGACGTCAAATATGAAGGAAATTTCAAAAGCGGGCAAATTAAAAAACAACAACCCAGCTTTAATTCTAAAAAGTAAAGTAGAATGCAGGATTAACTTGATGAATTCATCATGAAATATTATTTTGCCGTTAAGAACACAAAACTAGCAAGTCAGTAGAGGATAAGACTCTTAATATCAGGGTCGTGGGTTGGAGTCATACGTTGGGTGAATATTCATGCATTGCAGATGGTTGGACTAGATGACCCCTATGGTCACCTGTGATTCTGTGAAGAATGTTTTTGAATTTGTTTAGGCCTGTGCATACTTTACAAAGTGAGAAGCATTACAGTGGTACCTCAGTTTAAGTACACAATTGGTTCTGGAAGTCTTTACTTAACCTGAAGCGAACTTTCCCATTCGAAGTAATGGAAAGTGGATTAATCTGTTCCAGGCGGGTCCGCGGAGTACTTAAACTGAAGCGTACTTAACCTGAAGCGAACTTTCCTATTGAAAGTAATGGAAAGTGGATTAATCCGTTCCAGACGGGTCCGCGGAGTACTCAGCCTGAAGCATACTTAACCCAAAGTATGAGTGTAATTGGTTCTGGAAGTCTGTACTTAACCTAAAGTGAACTTAACCTGAAGCGAACTTTCCCATTGAAAGTAATGGAAAGTGGATTAATCCGTTCCAGACGGGTCCGCGGAGTACTTAAACTGAAAGTACTCATACCGAAGCGTACTTAAACCAAGGTATGACTGTATACTATAACTGACCCTAAAGGCTCTGTTGCTCCGTTTAAAAGGATGTACAGTGGTACCTCTAGTTACGAACTTAATTCGTTCTGGAGGTCTGTTCTTAACCTGAATTTGTTCTTAACTAGAGGCGTGCTTTCGTTCTCAACTTGAGGTAGCTCTTCCAGGTTAGAGGAGTTTGTAACTTGAAGCGTTTGTAACCTGAGGCATTTGTAACTCGAGGTACCACTGTAAATCCAAAAGATGGGTGGGGAGCCCTTCATATTTACTAATACCAAAGAGCGATTTGGCAAAACGTCATGTTCATATTTTAAAAAGGTAAAGGTAAAGGGACCCCTGACCATTAGGTCCAGTCGTGACCGACTCTGGGGTTGCGCGTTCATTTTGCATTATTGGCCGAGGGAGCCGGCGTACAGCTTCCAGGTCATGTGGCCAGCATGACAAAGCCGCTTCTGGCGAACCAGAGCAGCACATGGAAACACCGTTTACCTTCCCGCTGTAGCGGTTCCTATTTATCTACTTGCATTTTGACGTGCTTTCGAACTGCTAGGTTGGCAGGAGCTGGGACCAAGCAACGGGAGCTCACCCCGTCACAGGGATTCGAACCGCCGACCTTCTGATCAGCAAGCCCTAGCTCAGTGGTTTAACCACAGCTCAAAAAGCAAGGTTACTTCATCTCTCAGTACTGAATGGCAAGAGGAAAATACAGCTGGAAGTGAAGACAGATGAATTGTGATTTGATACCATATAATCAGCAAAGGTATCAAGAAACTGAGGGGGGGGGGAGAATTCTCAAACAACTACTGCACAAAAGCATTGCATATTTGGACTCAAATTCTTCGGGGGGGGGGGGGAGTCCTCTTCAGACAACATAAGGGGAAATTAAGCAAGATACAAAAGGTTATGTCTGAGGAGAACTGGGGGCGCTATTTTTCTTTTTCGTAATTAAGCTGTTCTGATATTCTGAGAGGAAGGAACCAGCTGTTCACCAGTGTGCTCCAAATCCAGTATACCACATCCTAAAATAACCCATTTTTTTCAAGAGGTCAAAGAATGACACCCAATCAGGGGCACATCCATCCATGTTCTCTTGTTGAAGCTGAAGTATGTCAAGAAGTCACTGCTTTGGGTTCGGTACGACTCAGAAAGAAATCTCTGCACTAATTTAGTCACCTACAGTTTCACTCCAAAGTTAACTGTGTTGCAGTACCAGTAATGGGAAGAGGTTGGGGGGTGGGGGGGGGACACCAGGGAAAGAGAATTTTCCCACACAAAACCCTCCTTCCCACCAGGACTCCAGTATAAACAAGTCCAGATATAAATGACTTAATTCCTTGAGCATGGAATGAGTGCAATTGCATTCCAGCGATGAAAACAGAACTCCTGTGGGTAGGGGAAAGAAAATGCCACAGCGTCGAAGGGATTAGAATATCTACGGCTTGCTGCGAGCTCTTATACTGCTACTATTTTGGAACTGCAGCCCCAAAGGACTGGTCTCGTGATCAAAGCACAGGAAGACATTGATCTGAATTCCTCTCTTTGCTTTGCCACAGAAGTTCGTGTAAGCCTGGGCCACAGACTTATCTGGGCATTAATAGTTGATAGACACACAGACTCTCTCTCTCTCTCTCTCTCTCTCTCTCTCTCTCTCTCTCTCTCTCTCTCTCTCTCTCTCTCTCTCTCTCTTCGCTAAGACTGATGGATGGAATCTGGCTGTTGCCATGTTACACAAGTTCTAACATGTGTTAGTCACCGCTAAAACCGTCGCAAAGCCATAGATCTGTTCATTATTTGAGCCGCTGAGATCCAAAACAAACACAAGCCAGTAGGTAGACAGATTCAGTTCCCACTCATCCCATCACTGTGTGACATAATACAATAATGAACAGGGCACACAAGGGCTTGTGAGGCACTGACCCAAAGAAGCGAAAAGAGATTTTCCTGAAATAGAATATTATTCTGCTCTGGAGGCAATATGTACCCAGTGGATACTCTTGGTTGCTCTCGGTCTAAAGGCACCTTGAACTGGCAAGGGGTGAAAAAAGAGAACCAGGAAAGTAGCAAGAAGTTGTATGACAGTAGCTACTCTGCCCCAGAAGTAAAATCAGAAGTGGGCTTTTTGGAGGTTTTGCAGTATGAACACTACAGTACAAGGATCTTCCTTGTGGGAGCACACAAAGTGTTCTTCCAAAATAGCACTGCATATACATGCATGCTCAGTAAAAACTCTGGAACAGAGTCCCTTAGCAACCAATCATTCCAGAGTTTCTAGAAATTCTGCCTCCCCCTATTAATTAATACCAGTTCTTTCTTACCAGGCTCTCATCTCAAAAAAGTTCACACATTCTAAAATATGGAAGAATGCCCTGGATCACGCTCAATTTCTGCAACGGAAGCTCATTCAAACCTCTGAAAGAAAAAGACACCACTGTAGCACACACAGTGGTGTGGTGGAGCTGGGCGATCAGGGCCGGCTCTACGGCCAGGCTGGGTGGCGCAGGGCGCCACGGCGCCGGCCCGCCAGGGGGGGCATCACCCAGCTGCGCCCACCCGCCGGCCACCCCGCCGCGCAGCAGCGCCATCGGCAGCAGCGCTGCACGCTAAGCCCGCCCGCCCGTCGCGCAGCAGCGCCCTCGGCGGCCACCCGCCTGCCCGCCTTTTTGTCACTGTCACCTGCTGCTGCTCTCTACGTAGTCATTAGGGGACCCCTGGGCTGCAGCCCCCCTAGATTTGGGCCTAGCTGAACCACAGACTACTCATTATCTTGACTATCATCATCCTAAGACAAGATAGCTCCAAACCTCATGGAGAAAAGCAAGATTGCTGAAGCCCAGCAGGGGCAACACAAGACACTAACCAGATTCCCCTTGGAACAGATTGGCAAGCCCACGTTAACCAATCTTTGAAACCAGGGTACAGAGGGAATCTGATTAGCAGTGACGCAAATGTCATGCTGCCACAGCGTGCTTTAAAATGACATTTGCATAGCCCTGTGGTTATTGCCCACAGTCAAAGCAGAGCAGCACTTTTATTGCATCCAATAAATAGACTTTTTGATGTGTGTGCTGGCTTTTATGTGCGTGCCAGAACCCGGGCATAAGCTTGCAAAGAATTTGAAACGCTAATATTATGCCAACCTAGCAGTTCGAAAGCACGTCAAAATGCAAGTAGATAAATAGGAACCGCTACAGTGGGAAGGTAAACGGCGTTTCCATGTGCTGCTCTGGTTTTCCAGAAGCGGCTTTGTCATGCTGGCCACATGACCTGGAAGCTATACGCCGGCTCCCTCGGCCAATAATGCGAGATGAGCGCGCAACCCCAGAGTCGGTCACGACCGGACCTAATGGTCAGGGGTCCCTTTACCTTTACCTTTAATATTAAACCAAAGCGATGGGGAAAGAATATAAGCCCATATAAACTTTGCTGATAAGGCCACGATTGGCTTCAGTCTAAATTAAAGGAGTCCCGCATTCACCAACACCTCAGGCAGAACAAGTCCCGAAATGTTCCAACGGCGCATGAAATAATCGAAGGGGAGTCCAACGTTCAGTAGGCTCCTGGTCAAGAGCCAATTTTGTTCGATTTTCTAAGCACATCTTTCAGGTCTGTAATTCGGGACCGCAACTGGACACCCAAGTCCTGCAAAGTGGCCCTGAGAAAATCATACGAACCAAAACGTAACTAATTTCAGAACCCGGTTCTATAAGTATTTAGGAGCATTTCCTTCCTTTGCTCGAAGAGCACATGGTCTTTATAAAGTCTTGACTGTCCCACGACATCCCTCCCAGTGTTTTTTAATATACATGTGTGCCCTAGTACCTATGTTTAGAGGCTAAATGACCTGCTCAGCAGAGCTTGTAAGCCCTGCTTAGGGGGGGGGGGAGAGTATTTTTAAAAATGCTACCCTGGAATATTTGTAACCTGGTTATGTAATTAACCCTCCAAAAAAGACACTGAAATGACAAACCTTCCATTTATACTTCTTGCTTTGAACTATAACGGATTTAACCATAGCTTCTAACCCACACCTAGCTATCACCTCAGGGGCAAATTATACATTATATGCAAATGTGGGTAACAAAGCCCTGACTTGAAAAAAAATTATAAACGGTCTCAGGACGCTGCAATTTTGGAACAGAGAGGCAGCTGAAGGAGTGGATCAGCTAGAAGCATTTTGAAGGGGGAACTCTCTTCATGGGTTCAGTGTTCAAAATTCCCCAGGCGCCAAGCACATTTTGCTATTGGTGCAGGTCCAGTTGTGTATATGTGGAGATTTCTGGGCAGCCAGGTTGGCAACCACCGTTTAAAAACCTCTGACTTAGTGCATAGTTAATGCCATTTCCATCATGTGTGTTTCTCCTCCTTGCACACTGGGACAAGTGAATTGTCGTGAGAGAGCTACAGTCAAGCGACGTGGCGAAGGGGCTTGAATAACTCAGAGAAGCTATGAGCTATGCTGTGCAGGGCCACCCAAGATGGACAGGTCATAGTGGAGAGTTTTGACTAAACGCGATCCACCTGGAGAAGGAACTGGCAAGCCACTCCAGTATCCCTGCCAAGAAAACTCCATGGACAAAGACAACAGGCATTTGTCTATATACTGCACCAAATCCCGGCATTCTCAATACAGCTTTTGAAGATGGACATTCAATATAGTCAAAAGCTTTTCCGGCATCCATAAAAAGAAATGCTCCTGGTTCTTTTGATTTGTTTTTATTACACTGTGTCACTCTTCTGTCCATAGCTGCCAAGTTTTCCCTTTTCTCACGAGGAAGCCTATTCAGCATAAGGGAAAATCCCTGTAAAAAAGGGATAACTTGGCAGCTATGCTTCTGTCTTTTACAAAGTCTGGTTGTTCTCTTTCAATTATTCTATTTAAACAATTAGCTAGTACACTGGTCCATAACTTTACATCGTAATTGAACAATGACAAAGAACTATACAATGAAATTTCAAGAGGTTTTCTTTAAGAACAACTACTATTTTGGCATTCTCCCAGGTTCTTGACATGTTTTTAGACATTTTAATTGAATTAATCATAGAAGTTGGTGTGTCAAAGCAGCTCCATCAAGAATTTTTGTTAAAAATAAAATAAAATTGTGGTACAAGTCCATCCATTCCTGAAAGTCCTTCTAGAGCAGCTTTTACTTCCTCCATTTCAACTGGTGCATTCAATTTCCTTACAGCCTCTTCTTTTAGTTTAGACAATTTTAAAGAGTTTAAGACTTTACTAATCTCAGTCGATAAAGGACTCTCCATTCAATTTCCTTACATCCTCTTCTTTAAGTTTAAACAATTTTAAAGAGTTTAAGAATTTACTAATCTCAGTCGATAAAGGACTCTCCGTTTTATATTACATTCTATAAAATTTCTCAAATTCCATAACAATCTGTTTGGGTGTTACAGCCCATTCTTGTCGGGGGTGGTGGTTATAGGGCTATTTATTTATCTCTTCCTTCTTCAACATATGGGGCAGAGGTTTATCAGCTTTGTTCGGTTTCTCAAATATCTTTTTGTTTGTTTGGGGGTTGTTGTTATTTTGTTTTTTAATCTCAATGGTTTGGCCGCATATTTTTTCAGTTCTTGTTTTCAAGCCAGGAGTAATTGTTTACAGATTTCTGAAGCACAAGTTTCTACATTTTCTCTCTCAAGTTCTCTTATTTGTTGTTCTAACAAATATATTCCTTGTTTCCTTTTCTTTCTTATATAAGCTGTCTTCTTTGTCAGTACTCCCTATATTACTACTTTACAGGTATCCCATATGGGAATCATAGAACTGTAGAGTTGCAAGGGACTACAAGGCTCATCTAGTCCACCCCCCTTGCAATGCAGGAATCTTTTGCCTAACGTGGGGCTCAAACCCATGACCCTCAGATTAAGAGCATCACGTTCTACCCACTGAGCTATCCCACATTTTGGTTTTGTTCTTATGTGTCAGACCTTGTGGGGGCCGGACTATATTTTGAAAAAAAAAATGAACGAATTCCTATGCCCCCAAAATAACCCAGAGATACATTTTAAATAAAAAGACACCTTCTACGGTACTCATGTAAAAACACCAGGCAGGCCCCACAAATAACCCAGAGATGCATTTTTTAAAAAAGGACACAATCTACTCATGTAAAAACATGCTGATTGCCGGACCGTCCACGGGCCGGATTTAGAAGGTGATTGGGCCGCATCCGGCCCCTGGGCCTTAGTTTGGGAACCCCTGAACTAGTTGATTCGTGGCATCTGTTGCCCTCCAGATGCTATTGGACTCTATGGAAGGAATTCATTGTTGCACTAAGTGGGGTATATGGGCAATGAATGAAGTCCACTTACATAGCAGGACTTTTTTCCATTCTCTTTCCCCTGTGCCTCCCTAAGCATGTTCTGGGGTTTTCCAAAGCCTCCAGAGCAGATTTAGGGTGCATAAGGGGAGAAGAGGGGTGGGAATCCTTATTCCGCGCATGCAACAACGTTGATGAATCTCACCCTATATTCCATGTTCCCCAGCCAGAATGATGCAAGCTGCAGTGCAAGATCTGGGGAACCACTGATTCCCCACCCCTTATCTAGACCGTAGCTGCCAAGTTTTCCCTTTTCTCGTGAGGAAGCCTATTCAGCATAAGGGAATTTCCCTTAAAAAAGGGAGAACTTGGCAGCTATGATCTAGACCAGGCATCCCCAAACTTTGGCCCTCCAGATGTTTTGGACTACAATTCCCATCATCCCTGACCACTGGTCCTGTTAGCTAGGGATCATGGGAGTTGTAGGCCAAAACATCTGGAGGGCCGCAGTTTGGGGGTGCCTGATCTAGACACTATAGCTTACAGATCTGTTAATGGGCTGAAAATAAGCCATAGCACATTTCATTCCACCTTCTAAAAGAGAGCTGTTTTACACACCTATTCATCTCTTCCCTAGTTAGTTAAAGGCAGCATGCCAGTTCATGGATCCAAGTCAAAGGCAGTAAATGGTGAGGCAGCGACTGAAAGGGTGGGGTGGAAGAGAAGAGATGGCGCTCTTCCCAGCTCTTAAAGAACTTGCAGCACTGGATCAATAGACCTGAAAGAAAATTTGCTTGGCCATTGAAGACTGACAAGGAGAGGCAGGAGGGGAAGTGCCCACCCCTCTTTTATTCCAGGAAATCATAAATACAGTACAAAAAATGCATTAACTCTATTCCTCAGCCCCAAAAGGGAGAGAATGTAATTTTGCATTACATCATTATTGATTCTATAGGGAGGATTAGATACTATAATTAACACAGGAATCATGGCCAATTGAACGGCCAAGCTGTTTCAAGGGCAGAATACAGAATCTAAACTGGCAAAGGTAGACTGGTATATACGATTTATGCAACCAAGCACTGTCTTACGGGGTAGACAGCCTACCTTTCAAGTAAAGAAAATTAAGAACAGTTTTGCCTGTATGACTCATTCTACAGTAACCACTCAAGGTAGTTTACCTTGAGACTCACAGCTGTTCTCCGTTTCCACCTTGGTGCCAGTAACAAGTATTCTCTTCCCTCTGCACTTCCTGCCCCCAGCACATGCTGAAACCCTGATGCGGACAGAACTACTAGACCACTTCTTGATCTTCCAAGTTTTGTTTTTTTTAAAAAATAAAAAAATACATCATGAAGACTCTAAATGAGAGGTGCTGGTTCTTTTGTTTTTTGTGGGGGGTTTTCTGTTTTTGCTTAGTTTGATTTTGTATTAGTAAGTTTGCAGCATTATATGAAGTTATTATTTGTTATAAATGCTATTTGTATGTTCTTGTTTGTTTAAAAAATGAATATTATTATTATATATATATATATCTCAAATATATATCTCAAATATGAGGTTTAAGTATCTCAAGGGCTGTCACATGGAGCAATATGTTTTCTCCTGTTCTGGAAGGTAGGACTTGAACCAATGATCAAGAAAGGAATGTCCAACTAAACATCAGAAAAAAACTTTCTGACAGTAAGAGCTGTTTGAGAGTGGAACAGTCCCCCAGGGAAGTTGTGGACTCTCCTTCCTTGGAGGTTTCTGAGCAGGTTGGATGGCCATCTGTCATGGATGCTTTAGGTGAGTTCCCTGCTTTGCAGAGGTTTGGACTAGATGGCCCTTGTGGACCCTTCCAACTCTACAATTCTACAGGAGATATTTTACTACTGGGATGGCTCAGTCAGCAGAACATGAGGTTCTTAACCTCAGGGTTGAGAGACTGAACTCCATGTTGGGCAAGAAGGGATTGGACTACATTACCTTTGGATTACTTTCCAATTCTACTTTCTCTGTGTGTGTGTGTGTGTGTGTGTGTGTGTGTGTGTGTGTGAAGGTTTGGTGGGAAGGGTGTGCGTGAAAAGTGAGGTATGGAGCAAATGAAATGCAGAAAAGCACAGTCGTCATTTTTCATTACCCAGTAATGTTGGTAGGTCACCTATGGCAGTGGTCCTCAACCCCCGGGCCATGGACCGGTACCGGTCCGTGGATCAATTGGTACCAGGCCGCCCAAGGAACATTGAAATACAATTAAATTAAAAAATTTAAATCAAAACAATCTAAATAAAATATAAACAATCAACATCCCCCCCTCAGTGGGCCGTGGTAAAATTATCAAACGTTGACTGGTCCACTGCGATAAAAAGGTTGGGGAGCACTGACCTATGGCATAAAAGGTGTGAAAAATTATTTGTCTCAGTTGGACCCGCAATTATGATAGCCTTGAAACTCCTGGTGTATTTCAGCAGTCTCCCTTTGAAGTCCCTTCGCTTTAAAATAGTACATTTTTGGCATTTCACATGCCAAACCCTTCCCCCTAAATTGCATTTTAAAGCCCTGGGGAGGCTGAAAAGCAGCCTGATTGTCGGTGAGGGAGAGGGGAAGAAGAGTGGCTAGAATGTACCTTTGAATACACACTTGATTTCTTGCACCTTGAGGAAGACAGCAGTTTGTGTGTGTAGTTTGTGTGTGTACTTGAACGCTCCCTCACTAGAACAGAACCACCACGGATCCTTCTGTGCATTTAGCTATGCATCGGGTTCAAAATTCCTGCAAACCCAACAGCAGTCTTTGCCTTCCTTGATCCGTCACGCCAAGCAAAGTTTCAGATTTCAGGATGCGAGGCTTCAGGGCTGAGCTTTGCTTTACAATTAAGTAGAGCACATTTAACAAGCGGTACAACGTGCTCCAGAGGGCAGGGGAAACAGGTTCAGTAAGGAGTGAAAGCAGCGAGGGCAGCAAAATTTACATAGCGATAGAACGATTGGGAGCACAGACAACATTCTTAGCATTACTTGGAAAATAAATAAAAAAGTAACAGAGGAACACTGGCAGCAAGAACATGACCTGGTGCCTCAATGAAAAAGCTACCTTCTTTATACTGACAATCAAAGGCATATCTAAGAAGCAAGTGTTTACTTCAATCTCATTGGTCCTAGCAATTGTTTTAAGTGAAAATAATCAGATATGTTGGCTGCCCCAGTCATTCCTCTTTTTTGGCCAAGATATGATGACTGGGATTTTCATACTTGCTTGAAAGTCTTTTTTAATCTGACACCGGACCAAACAGCTCTGTTTTAAGTTAATAGGCATTCTTCTTCTTCTTTGGCGATCACTTGTATCCGAGTAAGATTGTCTTCCATAAACACAGTTTTAACAATGGGTCCGTAAGTGACTGTGGAGGCCAATTCTGGACCCACACGTCCTTCCACAGTGGGGACATTGGTTTCCGGGCGGGAGTTGATCACGGTGTGGATTTGCCAAGCGTGCCTTCCTCTTAGCATGTTTCTCCCTTGCGTCCTGAAATCGAGTTTCTTCAAAGCACATGACACCTCTGGTAAAGGCTGTTCTCCAACTGGAGCGCTCGCAGGCCAGTGTTTCCCAGTTGTCAGTGTTTATACTACATTTTTTTTTAGATTTGCCTTGAGACAGTCTTTAAACCTCTTTTGTTGACCATCAGCATTACGCTTTCCATTTTTCCACCCGGAAGGCAAATGTTTCTAAGTAAATTGCACCAAAGCAAACACTGCAACTAATTTCGCCGCGGTAGCAGGTCATCATCCCCCCCCCCCCGTACATTTGACAACCACCTGGCTATCCAGAAAGAAGAGAGTCAAAAAGAAAGAGTAGAAACTAACAGACAAGACTAGGCATCTCACCTCCATACCTGAAAGTTGTTCAGGGCAGTAGGTTTAACAGTCAAATCCATCTAAAGGGCCATTTGGGAGGAAGGGCGGGGATATAAATAATAATAAATTTCACATGCAGCAAGTGTCAATCAGTCTGGAGCTTCAGCCAATCACAGTCCTCTGAGATGCATTTGCCACATTCAAATGCAGCATCTTTAGCTACGCACCTTGAAGGTGCACAAAACCACAAAATGTGTGAAGTGGAACCAAAATGGTGTGAGTTGGCACTAAAACTAAGTTCTACATCTGAATGTCGAGGGCGGCAATAGTTAACCAAAGTCTATAGCTGAGATTGTCGTGGAGAGTGGGGCTCATTTAATCTCACTGTAAACAAGTGGTACAGTGACAATAAAGTATTTCTATTTCTATTTTGTGAACTTTTAAAGAAAGAAAAATTGATCCCATTTTATCTCTAACAGACAAATGCAGGGCTATATTACTTAATGAGAGTCTTATGGACAGCAAGAAGATCAAACCTATCCATTCTGAAGGAAATCAGCCCTGAGTGCTCACTGGAAGGTGCTACTGGAAGGAATTTTTTTATTTTGTTTCGACTACGGCAGACCAACACAGCTACCTACCTATATCTAAAACCCTGATCTGTCTAGCTTTCAGCACAGATACTGAGAATCCCAAGACAAAAGCAGGAAAGTAAGAGAAGTCTGGACCATTAGACAGTGCTAGCTAGGTAGAGGCAATCCCCATGAGGCTTTCTGTAGCCTGGAGCATGTGAATTCCTGCTTTTCTTTTTCTTTTCTTTAAACAACCTTGTTTATAAGCAGGTCCCTGTCAGCCCTTAAGAATGATACTGTGAGAGCAAAATGGAAATTAGCTAACAGTCCTAAATAAGTCTCTTTTAAGCAATAAAACAGAGGGTGAGAGAGAAAGGAGAAGGGGCAAAGTAGAACTGGCAGGTAAACAAGTGTAATTCTGCATCCAGGGTGGCTGTTCATCTGGTACTCCGGCTGAGACCCTACCTGCCTGCGCACTGTCTTGCTAGATTGGTACATGCCCTGGTTATCTCCTGCTTGGACTACTGCAATGCGGTCTACGCGAGGCTACCTTAGAAGGTGACTCAGAAACGACAACTAATCCAATATGCAGAAGCTAGACTGGTGACTGGGAACAGCCGCCAGGACCATATAACACTGGTCCTGAAATACAAAGGTTGCCTCTCTCAGTTGGTTTCAGAGCACAATTCAAAGTGTTGGTGCTGACCTTGAAAGTCCTAAATGACCTTGGCCCTGTATACCTGAAGGAGCGTCTCCACCCACATCGTTCTGCCCAGACACTGAGGTCCAGCTCCAAAGGTTTTCTGGCCATTCCCTCACTGCGAGAAGTGAGGTTACAGGGAACCAGGCAGAGGGCCTTCTTGGTAGTGGCACCCTCCTATCAGATGTCAAGCAGATGAGTAATTACATATCATTTAGAAGACCACTGAAGACAGCCCTGTAGAGGGAAGCTTTTTAATGTTTAGTGTTTTGTTATGTTTTTATATATGTTGGAAGCCACCCAGAGTGTCTGGGGCAACCCAGTCAGATGGGTGGGGTACAAATAATAAATTAATAGTTTCATTTCTAACTCTGGTTAGCAATGCTTTCACATTTATTCCGAAATGGAAGCTGAGTGAGACAAGGGGAGTTCACTTGGGTGGGGTGGGGAGCACACATCCTTGTGGCCCTGCACCCAACCTCTAAACCTTCATATCTGTACACCTGCACAGATCACCGTTCTAAAGAGCAGGATTTAGCCCGCACCTCTCACTTTGGCAAAGCCTGTTGGCTGAGTCTATGCAAGGGGCCGAGAAAAGCCGAAAGCAATTCTGAGTCACAGAATACTTTCCTTATCAAAAGGGAAGAATGCCCTTTGAAGACAGACCAGCATTGCGATCCTTTCTCTCTCTTTTTGAGGTCCTAAACAGTAGCAGTTTACACACACAAAAAGCTTTGGGGCGGGGGGGGGGGGATCTGCTCAGAGGAGGGAAATCTCATGTGCATAAATCAAGAGTCTTGTCAACAGATGAGTTCACCAAGCAAACTCCAGAATGAGTTCAAAAGGAAAGGAAAAGCAAAGTGTATTATTATACAATTCACTTTCAGGAATCAAGGGCACCTGTTGACCCCTAGGCAAGTTTCCCAGTTACGAAATACATGCATTTGCTTTTAAAAGTGGCCTTGACCAAACTTTTCGTTACCTTTCCACCCCCAAGATAACCCTGCCTTGAAAGTTGCCTCTCCTCCTCGAACTCTACCACCCTGAGCCACTCCAGGGTTTGCTGCTGTTAAGCAACTCCACCCCTTCTCCTCCGTTGCCTTAAACTCCCTCCCAGCACCACTTCTCTCCCCCCAACCTGCTTAATAAAGTCTTAATGGTTTTGTGTTGTTATGAAACATTCCAGAAGACCCAACAACAAAATTCAGTTCCCAGCATTTTTTTAAAAATAAAACAGGTAAGTGAAAACATTGCAATTCATCACCTTAAAATGACTTCGCTTCAGGATTACTATGTTATCAGCTACAAGTAAGGGTGGTCTGCCGCACCTGAAGAAGTGTGCATGCACACAAAAGCTCATACCAATGACAAACTTAGTTGGTCTCTAAGGTGCTACTGGAAGGAATCCTGTTATCAGCTGAATGGGTTTATTTGTCCACTGTTATGCATACATCAGTTCAAAACATTTATCAGGTTTTAACAAACAAACAAAAATACTCTAGGCATGCTAAATCCATGTAGAACACATGGTGGATAGCTGACATCTAAAACCTAAGATCTGGAGATGCTCCTAAACATATATGACTTGGCCTGAGTGGAAAAACACAATTGTTTCATGTTCACTGAATGGGTATTTGCAGCCTTATGGTCAGCTCAGAGTGTCAACTATTAGGCAAGTGGCTAATTTTGGGTGACAAATTGTGTAACAGATTTCTTGACTAGTAAGGAAGAGCTTGTGGGAGTTGAAACATGTTTGGTCTCTAGTTACTGTTTGTCACATTAGTTTGATGCATAGACATCAATGAGAACCATACCATTGTGTTCTATTAATGTTGTTCACACCTTCATTGCATATCCTGATTTTCTGTGTGTTTATTTGTCCGTTTTGGTCGCAACCAATTCTAAATACAGTCTTGAATTCCTATACCTAATTGCATGGAATGATCCCATATTTATATCTATCTATCTATCTATCATTCATTCATTCATTCAATTTATATACCACACTTTATCCGAAGATCCCAGGGTAGTGTTCAACATTAAAAGCATAATTTACATAGCATCATAATAAAAGACAATAAAACAATCACAGAAAAAAAATCATAATAGCAGTAAAGGTAAACGTAAAGGGACCACTGACAGTTAAGTCCAGTCGCGAACGACTCTGGGGTTGCAGCGCTCATCTCGCTTTACAGGCCGAGGGAGCTGGCGTTTGTCCGCTTCCGTAGACAGTTTTTCCAGGTCATGTGGCCAGGATGACTAAGCTGCTCCTGGTGAAACCAGAGCAGCGCACGGAAACGTCGTTTACCTTCCCGCCAGAGTGATACCTATTTATGTACTTGCACTTTGACGTGCTTTCGAACTGCTAGGTTGGCAGGAGCTGGGACCTCCCACATTTAAAAGGCTATAGATTGTTTAATGACCGAAGGCCTGAGTAAAGAGGAATGTTTTTGCCTGGTACTTAAAGACATATAATGATGGCACCAGGCAAGCCTCTCTGGAGAGAGCATTCCACAAATGGGGAGCCACCACAGAAAAGGCCCATTATCGTGTTGTCACCCTCCGAACCTCTTGGGGAGGGGGACACACAGAGAAGCGCCTCAGGCGATCTGGATCAGTTTGTACTGAGGTCCTGAGTGAGGCTTTCTATACAAGCTCCATTATAGAGTAAGGTTACAGCATACTTACATATATCTCACTGTGATCAAAACGCTGCTTGAGATTATCGATAAAGGATTCCTCCGTGAGCGGCTCGAGAAGCACCATATCCCCAACCCCAATCATGTTGTCCAAAAGAGATGTCTTCACCTCCATCTTTGCCATTTTCTCTTTACTGCAGGCAGAAACCAAAAGCAAGGAGATTAAACTTTAACATAAAACACAAGGACAAAGTACCTCAAATGACATTTCAAGCACATAGCAACACAGGAGGGGGGGGGGAGAAGGGGTAATTTTGGAAAAATTGCTCACAGCAGGCAGCCTAATCAAAAGAAACTGAGCAGAAGCAGTCGAGAGCATTGCCTTCAAGGTCAGAAAACAACTGTTTCCACTGTTTGCTTTTGCTATATCGCAACTATGAAAAAAACCATTCAAGGAAGGTAGAAGGCTCCGAGAACTCAGGTCTCCTTGCAGTATGGTTCTGTAACTTTTCTAGCCCTAAACGGCTTTGGCCCCGTATACCTGAAGGAGCATCTACACCCCTGTAGTTCAGCCCAGACACTGAGGTCCAGCTTTGAGGGCCTTCTGGCGGTTCCCTCCCTGCAAGAAGTAAAGCTACAGGGAACCAGGCAGAGGGCCTTCTCGGCAGTGGCGCCCTCCCTGTGGAACGCCCTTGCAACAGATGCCATGGAGATAAGTAACTATACAACCTTTAGAAGACACCCGAAGGCAGTGCTGTACAATGGTCCCTCAGGTTATGAACTTAATTTGTTCCGGAGGTCCGTTCTTAAGCTGAAACCGTTCTTATCCTGAGGTGCGCTTTTGCTAACGGGGGCCTTCTGCTGCGGGCGCGCTTCCGGCGCATGATTTCTGTCCGCATCCTGGGGCAAAGCTGGCAACCAGGAGCAGCTACTTCCGGGTTAGCGGAGCTCATAACCAGAAGCGTTCGTAACCAGAGGTACCACTGTATTGAGAAAGTTTTAATGTTCAATGTTTTATTATGTTCTTATATATTCTAGGAGCTGCCCAGAGTGGCTGGGGCAACCCAGCCAGATGGGCGGGATACAAATAATAAAATTATTATTAGCTATGACACAATCATAACCATCCAAAAGAATCAAGTTGCAAATGTACAGCTAAAGCAAGCGGACTTCCTGCCTTGTAAGAATGATGGTGGCTATGTCTCAAAAGCACCCAGGCTGTCACAGCACTGGGGTGGCCAACCATTCAGAAGCAGGGCCTCTGTACCTTTAATTAAAACATGTACATGGTGAAATTATGATTCGTGGAGGCTTATCTTACCAGAGAGGTGCCTACATGAGAATTATTCCATCTGCAAAACTAACTGAAGGCACAGGAAAATTTAATGCACACTGTAAGGTCGCATCCCTGTGTTTATCTCCACACTATCTACATAGAAAGAGTCCCTTTAATTCACACGTTTCCAGAAAGCTACAATTAGACACATCCATGGCTTCCAAACAAAAGGAAACAGTTTGGCTTTAAGTGAACGTGCACTGAAGGGGTTAATGGGCAGCCCGGCTATTTAATCGGCCGCAGGTGCTTAATAAGCCTGGTATTAGCAATGAACTGGGAGGGTCTGGCACGGAACAAAACTCATCAGAAAAGACTAGAAGGATCCCAAAGGATCCCACCGCCTTACGTAGGCTTGACTGAAAGCCTTCTTGCGTTCTTTGTAAAAAGGAAATGAAGGCATTTGGTCTGGAAGAAGAAAGCCAAGCAAAAGGAAAACGTAACTGCATAGAACAGGGGTCGGCAAACTAAGGCCCGGAGGCCAGATGCGACCCCCCCAGGCTCGTCAATCCGGCCTGCCGCCCGCTCGGGCAGTCCCCGTACACTACGTACACCTCACAGCATGGGGACTGACTTCCGTGACGCTGGCATGGCGGGCGGCGATGCTGGCGCAGCTTCTGATTGGCTGCAGGATTGGCTTCTCACGCCACGCACAGAAGCAGCGCCTTCGGATATGGATTTTTTCGGGGTGGGCACAGACCCCTGGAACGAATTAAATTCATATCCAGAGGGTCCACTGTACACTGAACCGTGAGGATCTTACTTCCAAAGAAATAAGGTAAAGGTAAAGGGGCCCCTGACCATCAGGTCCAGCCGTGTCCGACTCTGGGGTTGCGGCGCTCATCTCGCTCTATAGGCCGAGGGAGCCAGCGTTTGTCCGCAGACAGCTTCCGGGTCATGTGGCCAGCATGACAAAGCTGCTTCTGGCGAACCAGAGCAGCGCACGGAAACGCCGTTTACCTTCCCGCTGGAGCGGTTTTTATTTATCTACTTGCACTTTGATCTGCTTTCGAACTGCTAGGTTGGCAGGAGCTGGGACCAAGCAACGGGAGCTCACCCCGTCACAGGGATTCGAACCGCCGACCTTCTGATCAGCAAGCCCTAGACTCTGTGGTTTAACCCACAGCGCCACCTGGGTCCCTTCCAAAGAAATAAAACCGTATTTTTCCGTGTATAACACGACCTCATGTATAAGATGGCCCCTATTTTTGGGAGCCCTCAACAGTTGTTGTTGTTCTTTTGTAAGTTCGCTGAGCTGTTGAGCAGCTTTTTGATGACCCCCTGCTCTGGCTGATGGAACTGGTGCCGCAATACACCGCATACTGGCACTCACCAAATAGTCTTCCTAAGCTCGGAAGAGTGGGTAGGCTGCCTTCTCTCCAACATGTCCCTGCTACCGCCACAGCACCTGCCCTTCCTTACTTAGCATATTGACCAGTGTATAAGACAACCCTCAATTTATCACAAAAAAATCAGGGGGAAAAGGTCATCTTATACATGGATAAATACGGTACATCCCCATTCTTTGTGCAAGAGACTCTAAAACCTCACACCCATTCTGCATCAGCTGCTTCTAGTTTCATGCTGATCAGAACCCGCAGTGTCAAACTTTTCCATGTCAGAAACACCAAAACAACAACTTCTGACCTTAAGTTAATAATGGAAATTTGTTTGCATTGGATCTGTACTTCTCAAGGCACGCTTTCCTGAGCAATACAAATCCTAATAAGGTCATTTGTGGCTAAATTTTTTAGTCTGAAGCAGAGTCTCGATTTTTTACCACTCTAAATTACAAGCTACCTACCATACTAAAATGCATCACCGCTGTGGAATTTCAAGTGTGGACAAAGCCAAACCAATAAGCCTCCTATTCCAACAAGACGAAACCAAGAAACAGCTCGTATCTTAAGTGACATTTAAAGTGTTCCAAACTGAAACAGCAGCACAGCTTATGAAGCCGCGTTAGTTGCGGGTCTAACTGCCAAATCGAAAAAGGTCTACCTACAGCAAGATTAAGCAAGGAGAACACAAGAGCACCCTTGCTGGATCAAACCCTCTTGGATCAGCTAGCCAGGTGACTTGCAGGAAGTCCGAAAGCAGGACTTGGTAGCCTCCTCCTCTGATCTTGGAACTAGTATACAGCAACCATGGTTATCTTTATCCTTGACAAGCCTGTCTAAGTCTATCGAAATAAATTAGATAGGTTGCTTTGAGGTGTTGCCCATAAACACTGTGCAAAGTCAGTTGTAGCCAAAAGTTCTGTATTCAAGTCTGCTTGACACCCACACACCCCACATTTATATGACAAGCACTGTTTAAAAGGGGGGGGGGGTGAAAAAAGGTTTGTTTCTCTAGCATGGATAATCTAATGATATATTTTATTAATACTTGCAAGTATATGCTCCAAAATCAAAACTACCTTACACTGTAGTGACAAAAACTAGTTGTTCCCACCAAGTGGAAATGATGATGATGCTCAACTTATACACTCTTAATCAACGATGTATTGCAATAACTAAGAGATATTATTAGTAGGTTAGTTACTGTCACCAATATCCTCCTAAAGTTAACATAAATCAGCGGCTAAAATGAACCGGCATACTAATAAAAGAATCATCATTAAGCAATACCCAGTGTTCAACTACAGCAATCTATGTACACAGTAAGTTTTCTACAACTGTTTTGTCAGCACCCTTTTGAACTGTATAATAAGATCATAAATATACAGTAGTACCTCTGGTTAAGAACTTACCGTAATTCGTTCCGGAGGTCCATTCTTAACCTGCAACTGTTCTTAACCTGAGGTACCACTTTAGCTAATGGGGCCTCCTGCTGCTGCCGCGCCGCCAGAGCACGATTTCTGTTCTCATCCTGAAGCAAAGTTCTTAACCCGAGGTAATATTTCTGGATTAGCAGTGTTTGTAACCTGAAGAGTTTGTAACCCGAGGTACACTGTATTCCACATTGAACTCCAAAAACAATATGAGAAGTCTCAATTTCTAACAAATAAATCACAAGGAAACAGTTCAGTGTGCTATTCAAATTAAGCATCCATTCAGGAAAAGAAAATGGATAATAACACCAGGACCTAAGGAGCTCAGCAGATTCTATTTTTAAAGACCGTCGCCACTCCAAAATATCCTCAGAAGCAAGAACTGGGCCGGATCATTAACATACATACCTTTTCCCCATTTCCTTATTATATTTAGAAACTGTGGCTGCAATCACATTAATATTTACCTGGGAGTAAGCCCCACTGAACACAGTGAGGCATGTTTTCGAGTAAACGTAAGGCTGAACGAACAGCCTCTGGCACAGTGTCCTAATTTATGGTGACACAGGCACTAAAAATGTATTCAGCCATTTAGGGTATTAGAAATACATTATTTCAAGATATATAGATTGACTGAGACTGAGGAGAAAGAAAGTTGTAAATCTTTCCATTCAAGTCAAAGAACACAGGGGAGGGGTGGAGAATTGGCCCCATTTTAGGCCATATGCTATAATATCATAAATCTCTGCCAAACGAAATTAACCGAAGGACATTCTCAAGAATTTTCAAATCAGCATGAGACAAGCTCCATTTCCAGCATGCAAAGTGCTCCATCTCAACAACACCTTTAGGTATCAGGCGTTATCTATAAAATACAATGCTTCCCATTATTATTCCTACAATATTTTACTTGGGGTGTACGGGGTGTTAGGTGAGGGGGGAGTACCTCTGGCGGGGGACACGTCGTGCTCCTTCTGTGGTAGTTTGTCCAGCTTTGGTCGCCACCCTGGCCTCAGCTCTCACCTGTGGCTCCTAGAAGTTGTCAGCATGAGATAGCAGCCACACCCTGAGAAAAGGCTTTGGCTGGCCAGCTAAACCAGGTGAGTGCAGTGCAGCTGATGGGTCTCAAAACCCTCTGTGAGTTAGAGACTTCCCCTGCATGCAAAGACAGACTCTGGTAGATTGAGCGGATGAGACCAATAAGTGGGTGCAATGAAGGCAGTCTCTGCACGTGCTGTAGAGGGAAGTGGGGGGCAGATGGGGCTCGTCAACCTGGGAAGACAATCCATCTAGGACAGGAAACAGCAATCTTTTTCAGCCGTGGGCCGGTCCACTGTCCCTCAGACCATGTGGTGGGCCGGACTATATTTTTTTTGGGGGGGGGGGGAATATGAACTAATTCCTATGCCCCACAAATAACCCAGAGATGCATTTAAATAAAAGGACACATTCTACTCAGGTAAAAACACGCTGATTCCCGGACCGTCTGTGGGCCGGATTGAATCATAGAATCACAGATGACCACAAGGGCCATCCAGTCCAACCCGCTGCCAAGCAGGAAACACCATCAAAGCATTCCTGACAGATGGCTGTCAAGCCCCCGCTTAAAGACCTCCAAAGAAGGAGACTCCACCACACTCCTTGGCAGCAAATTCCACTGTCGAACAGCTCTTACTGTCAGGCGATTGGGATTGGCGATTGAGAAGGCGATTGGGTCGCCATTCGGCCCCCGGGCCTTAGGTTGCCTACCCCTGATCTAGGAGAATGAAATATCTCATCCTAAACCTCATCCCCCTTTGGGGGAAGAAAAGCCTAAGGAGTAAACCCTATACAGATCCGGAGTGGAGTCGCTAAGAAGGTTGGATGGCGCCCTTGTATGCCTCCTTCCTCCAACTCCTGCAGCCAAGCTGGTGTCAAACATATCACTCTGCTTTCCTTTGGACATCATCAGCGAGGCCGAGAAGGTTGTCTTGTTGTCTGGGTTGCCCAGGACCTCTAAATTTTTCCTGTCCAGGCTTTTGCCCCGGGGAGGTCACTTTGGTGTTGTGAGTGCAGTGGTTTTCATCCCCGGAGGCGTACTCCATTGTCCCTCGAGACAAATGGATGCCAACAGCAATTTGCCTTAAAGACCTTGATCAGATTGGAGTCTTCTTTAATAAGAGAAGTGGAAATGTTGAGTTTTCAACAGGTCAGCGATGGAACAGAATTTCCCCCTCAATTCCTCAAAATTTCCCCATAGCTGACAACTTCCTCTGCATTTCTGTGGCCCAAAGTGTCTGACATGAAATTTCTGGGGGAAGGCGAGAGAACCTGCTCACTAGCAAATGCCGTAACACAGAGACTGGGCAAACGGTCTACTAATATACATCTTAAAAGAGCTTGAAACAAGATTCCAGCATTACTGAGAGAAGCCGATGCTACGTAATGAGAACGGTGGTTCAAAATCAGATTACACTTCAACATCGCAGACCTCTCAGAAAATATTGGGCAAGTTCCTGTTTGTGCTTCTACCCTTACTCCATGAAACTTAACTTTCCTCTCCATTATGGAATTCAAATTCCATACATATTATGATGTATCACCAGCCCACATTTCTTTAAATTGATTATTTATTTGGATATGTGGCATCACTAGCCTCTGAACTAGCAAGGTCTAAAAACCAGAGCTTTAATAAAGACGTGTTATTCACAAGCGGCCTAAAATTAAGGTTTTTTTGGGGGGGGGGGAATACTATTTGCGTGTGGAGACCCTTTAACCTGGCCTAGAAATAAATTCAGACAGGACTCGAATTTTGGTTTGGTTTTTGGCAGAATTTAGGCCACAACTTTACTGATTACAAATCAAGTGAGTGGTTGCATAGGCTCTGGTTCGGCTAGCTCCTGTAGCGTTGCAGGACGTGCTGACTACGGTTAGCAACCGTCAGTCAAACTTGGGTCTGCCTGCCACACCCCCACCCAGATGAGCCCTGAACTCAGGCTCAGGGCACAACCCCGCTTGGGAAAGGCCAACCATGAGTCCTTGGATTCCTTTTACAGGAATACCCATGCATAGGGATGGCTAGGAATCCTGCCACCCCTATCGACAAGAACCAGAGCCTATCCGCCAACCTGACAAGTTGTGACGATTTGCTACGCGGCAGGCGAAATCCAAGTGGCACCAGCCAATCAGCCAAATGGGGGGAATTCCTGCCATGCCCCTGCCCCAAAGACAGGCAACACATGACGGCATCATACCTGCCAAGTTGCTGTCAGAGAAATAAGGGACCGGGCCGGAAATAGCAGACCGGAAGTAGCGCTGCCGCCATTTTGGAACTGGGCGGAGCATACTCAGAAGTGACTTTTGATGCTGCTTTGCCCAGTTCCAAAATGGCTGTCGCGCCAGAAGTTGCACTGCAGCCATTTTGGAACTGGGCAGAGCAGCATCAAAAGTCGCTTCTGAGCATGCTCCGCCCAGTTCCAAAATGGCCGCCGCACCAGAATAAACCGGGGGGGGGGGACAAAAAAATCTGTTTTTTCAGCTAGGAAGAGCTGGAAAAACAGGGATTTCCCGGGGGAAACGGGAGACTTGGCAGCTATGGGCAGCATAGCAAGGTCAAGCACAAGCCCTAAAATTAGGGAGAGGTGGGCGGGTGTTCCGATGCACTGAGAACCGAAAAGAGGATCTCTGGGTCACGTGCAGCGGTTAAATAGTGGTCCCTCTAACTCTTTGACTGGCATGCCCATAGCCCAATCGCTCCCCATTAGAGGGACCACCAATAGGGTGTTGTGGCTGCTCCAACTGTCCCCGCCCCAACATCTAGGCCTGATTGCCGGGTCCCACCGCAACATGTGCCCTCTCTTGAGGGAAGACCTGATTTCCCGGGGAATATGCTTGTTTAACAAATTTCTATTATCTTCAGGGTGATCTTAAGAGGGTCTCCAGTAATTTGCTCCTTGACAGAATGTATTTTAGCCCTCAGTCAGGAAGCGCAAAGTTTCCGAATTCAGCAGACCAACTTGAGTCACCCAGTCATGCAAAGAGTGCAAGCTATAGCCAAGAGAGGGAAGGGAAGTTATGGAATCTCTGATGATTCATAAACAAAAGATGCCCACCAATATTTTTTTTTACTAGGACAAGCCAACCAAGTGCCTCAAGTTATCTCATAAGCGTACAGCCCAACCTTCAATGTAAAATGTTTCCAGGGTTGCTTGCAAGATAACAGCTCCACAATAATGTACCACCACAGGAAGCTAGAACTCGCCTTTCTAACATGTTTGAGATGCTTCGAAGCCGATGGCACTGTCACACACACAAGATCCTGAGCAAACAAATCAGCCTGTGCTGGAATAGGCAGTAATTCACAGTTGTTGCAATAAATCTATAATAAGTAAATGTGAAATTGGAAAGCACTGTTCCCCTACATCACATTTGTCTGGGCCAAAGACAAAATATTGTCTTCTATGTGTCTTGTTTGCATGGGTTTTGTTTTGTTTTGCTTTTGCTGATGTCAAAGAAGCACTAAGCTATCAAAAATAGATCTGCTGCATTCAGTATTTATTGCAAACCACAAGCGCTAGAAGAACGAGCAAGCCTCCAAACCAGGTTTTTATATGTTTCTTCTGGATTTGTACCTTGTGAAATCGCTTTCAGAAAGGCCAGCTTTAGATATCCATGACCATCATGTTTATTTTTATACGATCCCGCAATTAACTTGTTCCCAAAGTAGTTCTAAACAAATAAAAGGAAGGCAACAATAGAAGAACAAAAACATAACAGTTAACAGTTATGCCAGCTGTCATGCTTAGCTACCAATGCTCAGGTGGCAAGCAAGCTCAATTTAATCTGCAATCCTAAAACCAACTATTTATGAAGTAAGTCCCATTGAACATATTGGAACTGGCTTCTGCGGACACTTCCAGACAAACCGTTTATTGAGAATTCATCCTCAATATGCAAAAAGGATGGCTCAGTGAGCAGTGCATTAGGTTCTTAACCTCAGCGTTGTGGGTCTGAGCCCCATGTTGGGCAAGAAGATTCTTGCCTTGCAAGGGGTTGAACTAGGTTGCCCTTGGGGTACTTTCCAACTTTACTGTGTGTGTGTGTGTGTGTGTGTGTGTGTGTGTGTGTGTGATTCTATGATCTATGATCCTGTTTACAGAGAGGTAAGACAATGTTGGCTATTTAATTGGCTTTATTCTGGTTTGTTTGCAGGGCAGTTAGACAGGACTGCATCAAAGGAAGCGTCATCTCGCATTTTCCAGAGCATTTCTACATCCTCTATCACCAAGAAGTCTGATCTAATGTTTGCCATCAGCAAAAGTCGTGAAGAACCATGCATACTCCAGGCATGTGAGCTGAACCCTGTTGCTTCCTCTGGTTTGGCTACTTAGCTGTTAAGTTTGTTTGTTTGTTTGTTTGTTTGTTTGTTTGTTTGATCTTGCACTCTACTTACCTCTCTTCCCCCCCCCCAGCTTCCTTATTCATTATTTTACAAATAAATTATATTGCAGTGGAATGCTAGAGGGTGGCTGGTTGCGTAAGTCACTACAGTTTATCTTCAAGGAGCCGGACTGCTCCAGAAACAAGGGCAAAGTTTGGACAAATGGGAAATTGGTAGTGATAGGCTGTCCTTGCCTTCCAATTTGCTAAAAGCTTCTCAAGATGATAGCCTGCAGGCTGTGTGTGTCCCTGAAACCCACTAGCATAGTTTCCGAGCACAATTCAAAGTGTTGGTGCTGACCTTTAAAGCCCTAAATGGCCTCGGTCCAGTATACCTAAAGGAGCGTCTACACCTCCATCATTCTGCCCGGACACTGAGGTCCAGCACCGAGGGCCTTCTGGCGGTTCCCTCGTTGCGAGAAGCCAAGTTGCAGGGGACTAGGCAGAGGGCCTTCTCGGTGGTGGCGCCTGCCCTGTGGAACGCCCTCCCAACAGATGTCAAAGAGGAAAACAACTACCAGACTTTTAGAAGACATCCGAAGGCAGCCCTGTTTAGGGAGGCTTTTAATGTTTAATAGATTATTGTGTTTTATTTTTCTGTTGGAAGCCGCCCAGAGTGGCTGGGGAAACCCAGCCAGATGGGCAGGGTATAAATATCCTGATATCAGATTTAGGTCCATTTATCCTTTGGCGTAGGGTTTGGCCTGTTTGTCCAATATAGAGAGCTGAAGGGCACTGTTGGCATTTGATGGCATACACATTGTGTACAAAGGATAAATGGACATAAATCTGACATCAGGAACCACAAGACAGAGATTCCAGTAGGAGAACACTTCAATCTCCCAGGACATTCTATACAAGATCTCAAAGAAGCTGTTTTATTACAGAAAAATTTCAGGAACAGACTGGAAAGAGAAGTTGCTGAATTGGAACTTATTACCAAGCTTAAAACCATGGAGCCACCTGGGATGAACAAAGACATTGGATTCTTATCTCATTATGCATGATCAAGCTTTCTTTAGCGCCTCAGCCCTTGCTTTTCCCCCGCAGGACCAATTGCAGTCATCAGCAGTCGTTAACAGCCATCTACAGGTTTACCACTCCCATCAGCCCATCACCCATTCCCACCCCCCCCCCACCCTCTGTATATACATAAGGGACTGACTTATGTTTCAAGTGTATCTGAAGAAGTGTGCATGCACATGAAAGCTAATACCAAAATAAAAACTTAGTTGGTCTTTAAGGTGCTACTGAAGGAATTTTTTTTATAGTGATTTTCGGACTATGACAAATTCCAGAAATTTTATCTCTATTTCCCAGTGTTTAGTATGAAAGAAAACTATGCAAGCCGCTAGTTTCTAAAGCAGGCAAAGGCAAAACTAAGCCTAATGAGTCATGAAATAAAAACTGGATGTCACAGATCAATCCATAAGCATTACTCCACTTCATTAATCCCCAATGAACCTGAGGTAGAGAAGCAATTCCTTGCAAAGTGAACACAACAAAATGCAAGCAGAGAAATCTACATACACTTTAAAAATGTTGTCTAAGTCAGCGTTTCTCAACCGGTGTTCCGTGGCACACTACTGTGCCGCGAGACGCTGGCTGGTGTGCCGCGATGAGAAGGGCGATTTACATTGTCACGTCGCTGACCCGCCGGAAAGGAAGCCGGCCGGGTCACGATGCGAGGCGAGCGCCCGCATCGTGACCCGGCCGGCTTCCTTTCCGGCGGGTTAGCATTGAGTATTGGCGGCCGCCAGGCACGTGACAATGCAAATCACCCTTCTCGTCGCCGCACGTCACAGCAAAATTTAGAGTCGGCATCCAGCCGGAGGCCAGAGAGGCCGCCGCCGCCGCCTGGGGAGGAGGAGGCAGGCGGGGAAGGCTGTGCAGGGCTTCCCTTTGCCGGGCCAGAGCGGCGGCAGCTGCCTGGGGCGGCTGGGAGGGAGGCGGCGGCAGCTGCGCGCCCGTGTCTGCCCGCCTGGGGTCTGTGCGCGTCATCTAACGTGTCCCTGCTCACTCCGCAGGCTCTGCGCCTGGTGGGTCCGCCTGGCTACCGCGCTGCAGTTCTTCAGTGGCATGCTTTACGTCTCCCCTCCAAACTAAACTAAATATAGGGCGGCACAGAGTTGGTGTGCCGCGGGATTTTTTTTCATAGAACAAGTGTGCCGTGGCCCAAAAAAGGTTGAGAAACACTGGTCTAAGTCAGGTATGCTAAGGAACAGCTTCTGCTGCTTTTGCAACGCTAAAACATTCCTTTTTAGTGACTACAAAACATTGTAGTCAAAACATTTTCTCCAACCCTTATCTTCTGTGGAACTACCGAGATACCTGCTTCCATGAGATGTTCATGCACATGACTATGGGATAATTTTAACTGTGTAAACTTTTTTTCCATTCTTAACTTCCTGGACCACACAAATATGCAGTGGCTACATTTGGCCTCAGCCTCCCACATTTGCAACTCCCCTCTCCTCACAGTCGCATCAGGAGGAGATTGGAAGCTTCTGTTTCTAATTAACCACAGTTTACCAGGTCGTCTGAATCCTAAACTGTGGTTAATCTTGACTGTGGTTAGTTGAGAACTGCGGCTGGAAGCTTGTTTGTTTCCACTAACCATAGTTAAGAACCAAGTTTGAGGGACACGGCAAGCTGCAATTCATCTAAAACACAAGCGAAAGCTTCTGAACTCCTTGTGGCCAGGCCGGATGAGGAGGGGGAAGCAGATGAGACGTGAAGACATGGATCCCTAATGCAAAGATATAGCGCTATGTTCAAATACGCCCAATATGTAGTGAGGGAAACGTGCACAGCAGGTTTTATCTCGCCACGCTGAACAGGCAAAACTGTGGATGGTGTACCACCCACATGCTACTGAAGGGTATTCATTCTGAAGCCAATTCATGAGAAGCATTTAAGCTTTCAATCTTATCTCGTCGCAGCACAAATGCACTCTGGTACCAGCTAAGTGTTTTAAGGATATGTCAATGCTATGGAAGGCATCTGCCTCAGCATTGTGTTTTGAGAACATTAAGCTGCATACAATAATAAGTCAGACAGGTATTTCATAGAATCATAGAGTTGGAAGAGACCACAAGGGCCATCCAGTCCAACCCCCTGCCAAGCAGGAAACACCATCAAAGCATTCTTGACATATGCCTGTCAAGCCTCCGCTTAAAGACCTCCAAAGAAGGAGACTCCACCACACTCCTTGGTAGCAAATTCCACTGTCGAACAGCTCTTACTGTCAGGAAGTTCTTCCTAATGTTTAGGTGGGATCTTCTTTCTTGTAGTTTGAATCCATTGCTCTGTGTCCGCTTCTCTGGAGCAGCAGAAAACAACCTTTCTCCCTCCTCTATATGACATCCTTTTATATATTTGAACATGGCTATCATATCACCCCTTAACCTTCTCTTCTCCAGGCTAAACATACCCAGCTCCCTAAGCCGTTCCTCATAAGGCATCATTTCCAGGTCTTTGACCATTTTGGTTGCCCTCTTCTGGACGCGTTCCAGTTTGTCAGTATCCTTCTTGAACTGTGGTGCCCAGAACTGGACACAGTACTCCAGGTGAGGTCTGACCAGAGCAGAATACAGTGGTACTATTACTTCCCTTGATCTAGATGCTATACTCCTATTGATGCAGCCCAGAATTGCATTGGCTTTTTTAGCTGCTATATCACACTGTTGACTCATGTCAAGTTTGTGGTCTACTAGGACTCCTAGATCCTTTTCACATGTACTGCTCTCAAGCCAGGTGTCTCCCATCCTGTATTTGTGCCTTTCTTTCTTTTTTTCTTTTTTTGCCCAAGTGTAGTACTTTACATTTCTCCCTGTTAAAATTCATCTTATTTGCTTTGGCCCAGTTGTCTAATCTGTTAAACTCATTTTGAAGTGTGATCCTGTCCTCTGGGGATTAGCCACCCCTCCCAATTTGGTGTCATCTGCAAACTTGCTCAGGATGCCCTCAAGCCCATCATCCAAGTCATTGGTAAATTTCCTCTACGGTATTTCCTCTAAAGTAAGTGAAAGAGGAAAACGGCAGGAGTTAATTTTATAGAGAGAAATTGCTACGAAAAGAATGCAGCTCAAGAGAAAGAAATAATACGTCCCATAGCAGCAGATCACTCCAGTTTAAAGTCTAGATGTATTCCCCCCCCCTTAAAACTAAGATGACTGCTACCTTTTTGGGGGCTTAAGTTGCAAAGGTTGTGTTTGTAGAAGAGTTACAGAACAGAAGCACAAATGCCAGGCAAAGGATTGTTTGTTTTAGGTGTCATAATTTGGACCAAGCACACAAGAGGTCAGCATACACACTTAGCCAAGCTTAACTGACAAGTTACCACGTGTTTTTTTCTAAGTGAAACATCCTTATTACACAAACCATTAAACTGCAATGTACATAGTCAAGGGCTATGTGCACTTAGCTGCCAAGTATCCCGTTTTTCGCAGGAAACCCCCAGATTTTAAT
This sequence comes from Zootoca vivipara, assembly GCF_965207765.1. NCBI lineage: Eukaryota > Metazoa > Chordata > Lepidosauria > Squamata > Lacertidae > Zootoca > Zootoca vivipara. The sequence continues at coordinate 15,226,790 of NC_142582.1, forward strand.
CCGTTTCCCGCTGTTCTCCCGAATGGAGAAAAATCCCGGAAATCCCCCGGATTTCCTACCTGCCAGGGAGCCTCCATTTTGGGTGCTGCTCTGCCCATGTGTGGGCACCAGAAGTCGCTTCTACGCATGCCCAGCGGCCATCTTAGTGGTGGCCGCATGGCGGCAGCCATCACCAAGATGGCCGCCACCACCACCAAGATGGCCACCACCATGCGTCCACCACCAAGATGGCTGCCGGGTATGCGCAGAAGTGACTTCCGGTGTCGCTCTGCCCTATTTCCGGTGCCCACACGTGGTCAGAGCGGCCCGGAAGTTGCTTCTACGCAACTTCTGGTGCCACACCGCTGCTGTTCCCGCATTTTTCAGCGGGAGACTTGGCAGGTATGTACATGCATCCAAAACAATTCCAAACAGACAACTGTGCAGGGCACACCTGCCTTTTCTAGCATGATAATCAGGAGTGCTGACATCCCGCTTCTTCCTAACTTAATTTGCCATCCACCCTAAAGTCTGGATTGTGTGTGTGTGAAGCCTAAGTCACACCTTTGTGAAGACAGCTTGTTCAATAAAGAAACTTGATTGGCAGCCTGTTTTTCTGCCTGCTGCCTTGTCAGTTGAAACAATGAGCAGGAATCATGCTAATAAGCATGAATAGTAATGCATATAGTTGACGTATTGGCTGGCAATATTACTAAGACACTGAGTCCTGCATATCCAACCAGACTTCTCTCCTCCCTGTAGTTCCTAAGCGGCAGACAATGCCTTCTCGGTAGTGGCACCCGCCCTGTGGAACGCCCTCCCACCAGATGTCAAAAAGAAAAACAACTACCAGACTTTTAGAGGACATCTGAAGGCAGCCCTGTTTAGGGAAGCTTTTAATCTTTAAGAAATTAGTGTATTCTAATATTTCTGTTGGAAGCCGCCCAGAGTGGCTGGGGAAACCCAGCCAGATGGGCAGGGTATAAATATTATTATTATTATTATTATTATTATTATTATTATTATTATCTGACATGGCAAGTCACAGAGAGGTAAAAGGTAAAGGACCCCTGGACAGTTAAGTCCAGTCAAACATGACTATGGGGTGCGGTGCTCAACTCGCTTCAGGATGAGGGAGACGGCATTTGTCTGCAGACAGCTTTCCAGGTCATGTGGACAGCATGCCTAAACCACTTCTGGCTTGATGGGACACTGTGATGAGTGCCTGAGCACACAGAAATGCCGTTTACCTTCCCACCGCGGTGGTACCTATTTATCTACTTGTGTTGGTATGCTTTCGAGCTGCTAGGTTGGCAGGAGCTGGGACAGAGCAACGGGAGCTCACCCTGTTGCACAGATTCAAACCACCAACCTTCCAATCGGCAAGCTCAAAAGGCTCAGTAGTTTAGACCACAGCACCATCCGCTCCCTCCAAGTCACAAAGAGGACAAAGACAGCCCCCCAGTCTGATATATCCTACGCAGACCCACAAAGCAGTTCAGGAGAATGAGGTGGGCAGGCAGGCAGAAATACAAAACGCTATACTGCTTCTCTGTCTCTCTCCTCCTTCTTCCAATGAACTCAGCTTGGGGTGGCATAGAAGTGCATGAATTGGATATGTACCAAGGTGAATATCCCTTTGTTTTGCTATTCTGTGTAATGTAATAATTCAACATACAATATTGGTGTTTTTTTTACAGCTATACTTCAAGACACAGGCACATTTTGCTTACAGCCAAGATAGACATACAGTGGTACCTCAACTTCCGAATGCCTCGACTTACGAAGGTTTCGACTTACGAAGTCGGCAAACCCGGAAGTATTTTCGCCTCGTGCGCGGTCTGCGCATGCGCAAAGCACAAAATCGCACTTCATGCATGCGCAAAATGGACGCTTCGACATCCGAAGGTTTCAACTTACGAAGTGCGCCACGGAACGGATCGCCTTCGTAAGTCGAGGTACCACTGTAATGTAAAACACTCAGGCCAGACGCCTCTTTTTCATGGTTCCTCTCCAAACTTTACCTCCTAAACCACTTCTGAATACCTGTTTCATATTTCTTACACACCCAAATATTTCTCATTGCAACGAGTGTATCATCAGAAACGAGGTCTTAGAAAAACCTTAACAGTCATTGTATAAAATAACAATAACCAAAGTTTCTTTATACTATTATGAGGAAGACATCACCACCACCCACTCCTAGCAAGGTGTCCCTCTCAAGATGCCACACCCTGAAAAACAATCTTGCTGGTAATGAAATATCCATCCTTTGGGTCTCCCAACCCAACAATTAGCTGATGAGCAGAAATCACTATTTTCAGGGACATACAGAACTTCAAGCGACTGCAATGGGGGAAGTGATGTGAGTGTGTAAACCAGGGGTCAGCAAACGTTTTCCGCAGGGGGCCAGTCCACTGTCCCTCAGACCTTGTGGGGGGGCCAGACTATATTTGGGGGGGAATCCCCCCACCGACACTCCCCTCCCTTCTCCACAGCACCAGACGAGCCCCAGTGGCTGCTTACTTGTGCCTTGCAAGCGGCAGGGTCTGGTGGCGGCGGAGGGGCGATGAGCAATGCGAAAGGGCTGGCTCCGGAGATGGGCTGCTTAAAATGATGCTCAGCCAACCGCGCATCAACAAAGCCCAACCCTCTTCCTCCTCTAGGCAGGGCGGGGAGAAGCCAGAAGGAGGGAGGAGGAGGCGCCACCGCAGTGCGGGTGTGCGGGGAAATGGCGCAGCCCAAACGATCAGAATCCCCACACCGATCCACGCGGCGATTCCCAGACCGTCCACGGGCCGGATCCAGAAGGCAATTGGGCCGGATTCGGCCCCCGGGCTTTAGTTTGCCAACGCATGGTGTAAACACAGAGTTTTCTTCTTCAGATATAATTACTCATAACTATGTCTAAAGCAAGTAAAATTAGCCAATAGTCTCCACTTCAGTCCTTTTTACAGCATTTGACTGGTCAGGGTAATAAATACATATAGAAAAGTTACTTTTCTGCTATTTAAGAATGTGCTGGTAGATTTCACAACAGTTTAGGCTTTACAGAGCTAACAAGCCCTTTGTAGATGTTGACTGATCCTATCAGTAACTGAACTAGCGCAACCCCGGTCAAAAGTGACCAGGAGCCCAGAGTAAGGAAGCACTTTGCCAACTTCGGCCAAAATACACCAAATGCCTCCGTAAGTGGTCCACATTCATAGTTACTCTTAAATGTACTGATACAGATTAATATACCGTGTTTCTCATATTATAAGACACGTCTTATATTTATTTTTTCCTCAAAAAACACACACTATTGCTTATTTTCAAGGGATGTCTTATTGTTTTCCTCCTCCTCCTGCCGCGGCCGGCATTGCTGCTGCGCCTATCACTATGTCTTATTTTCGGGGTATGGCTTATATTCCTTGAATGCTTAAAAATCCTGCTATGGCTTATTTTATGGGTATGTCTTAAAATATGAGAAACGGGGTATCAGCTGATACACCTTCCAATAACACTCTGCAAAATTCCCCTTCACGAGACGTTAACTTTGGGGGGGGGGGGAATAAATAAAAAGCAACACTGGTCCAGCTCTTACATGTGTTTACAAGGAAGCTGTCAGTTAAACATGCACAGTACTAGGAACATATTGCTCCACTTCGAATCACTTGATACATTTTATCACTGCAATGTTAAATAACTGTGGACATTACAAAATTCTTTTGTCTATCTGACTTCCACCAGTCTTCAACATCATCAGGGCCAAATAAGAAGGTGAGAGGTTTTTTGTTTTTGTTTTCTTAAAAGAAAGGGATCAGATTAGCTTCACCCAAGCTAAGAAAACAGGATAGATGCTCAGACCCAGAGTTAGAAAGCAGTTGCTCTATCCAGAGCAAAGGCAGGGAATAACAAGCCAGGGGGAATCAAAGCAAGCAACGCTAGCACAATTAATGGCACCGTGCCATGCAAATAAGGCTGGATAATTGCCTAAGGAAGCAAAAGCAGCATACCTGTTACAAATCACATCAGAAGCTTCCTGCTACTATCAGTAGCGCCGGCAATTCTATATGCTCTTAACTTCAGCCAAACAGATTTCCTGTCTACCACTAATCTTAAAACTATTCCATGGGACAGCAAGAACTGAGCAAGCTGCTGTTTATGCAGACAGGTGAGGAGGAGGTAAAGGATGGCGAGAGAAAACAGGTCCTTAGACAGGCAAGTCATGGGGCAAGGTGAAAACCTTTGGGTGTCTCGTGCCACCTAAGAAATACAGAGCTAGTAGGTGCAACATTGCCTTCTGTCCAGTTCTACTGTCGGCCGCAGGTGGTGCTGTGGCCTAAACCCCTGAGCCTCTTGGGCTTGCCAATCAGAAGGTCAGTGGTTCTAATCCCCGCGATGCGGTGAGCTCCCATTGCTCTGTCCCAGCTCCTGCCAACCTAGCAGTTCAAAAGCTCGCCAGTGCAAGTAGATAAATAGGTAGGAAGGTAAATGGTGTTTCCGTGCGCTCTGGCTTCCGTCACGGTCTTCCGTTGCGCCAGAAGCGGTTTAGTCATGCTGCCCATATGACCTGGAATGCTGTCTGTGGACAAATGCCAGCTCCTTCGGCCTGAAAGCGAGATGAGCACCGCAACTCCATAGTTGCCTTTGACTGGACTTAACCGTCCAGGGCTCCTTTACCTTTTTACCTTTACTGGGGGTAAGAGGAAGTCGGCTTCACTACGGTGGAGCGGAGAATAATCAGGATGGATCTTGGTGAGTCAAGAGCCATAGCAACCTTGCAACAGCTTTCATTCCCAAGTCTGCAGTGATCTTGCTAACAGACACATGGCATGACTGATACCCCAGCAGCTACAAAAATGCTTGTGATTTACAATCTGAAAGTATAGCAGAAATAGCCAGGGGATGTTGAGCTCCCTTCACTTGTTCAATCACCTTGTTGGCATCCATCTGTCTCTCGAGAGACAATGGAGTGTGCCTCCGGGGGTGAAGACATTAGCAGCACCAAAGTGAAACCCTGGGGCACAAGCCTGGGCAGTGTTTATGGAGGCCCTGGGCTGCCCAGTCAACAAGATCCACCTGCCACCCCTCGGCCTCACTGATGTGGTCCAAAGGAAAGCAGAGCAATGCAATACGTTTGGCACCAGCTTGGCTAAAGGAGTTGCTGGAAGGAGGCATACAAGATGCCATGCAACCCTACACACTATGGATTTGTGTAGGGTTCACTCCAGTGATGGGCAACCTTTTGAGCTTGGTGTGTCAATATTTGCCAAAAAACCAAGCATAACTCGGGCGATGTGTCACTTTGAGAAAAAAACCAGAATTTCGCAATATTTATAGTTTAAATAACAAAAATGTATAGTTGTAATATATAACTGTATTTAATAAACCAAAAACTCATTATTTAACCAAACCAAACCAAACACCCCTTATTTATCACAAAGTGCCCAGAGTTGTTGAGCTTTTTGGAGGGAGCTGCTAACCCAAGTTTTGGAGGTTTTTGGGGGGGGGGGTGCAAAAGTTGCTTTGCTTTTGGGGGGGGAGGATGCCACAAAGCTGCTGCTCTTTTGGGGGGGGGAAGAGAACAGAAATAAATGACGAATAATACCTTCGCTGGAACTAACACGCAGCACCGACATAGTCTGCCAAAGCGCCCCCCCCCCCAAAAAACAGCACAGAACGGGTTAAAAAACGAATGCTGTTACACCCAATCATAGTCTGCCAAGGCGCCAGGAAAAAACAGCACAGAAAGGGTTAAAAAACCAATCTCTGGCTACCAGCAACAGCGGAGACAAGCTGTAGGAGGAGCGGGAGAACAAATTGGGGAGGGGGGGACAACAACAGTGTGAATGGGCTGATGGGGCATGTGCCAGCAGTGAGGGCTCTGTGTGTCACATCTGACACGTGTGTCATAGGTTCGCCATCACTGGTTTACCCCTTGGCCTTTTCATCTCCTGAAGATATCCTGCAAGGCAGTGGAGGTTTAGGATCAGAGGTCCCCCCTGCATGTGAAGACAGGCGATTGAGTGGACGAGATAATAGTAGGTCCAAGGGTCAAGAAAGCAGTTTCTGCATGTGCTGTAGAGCAGCGTTTCTCAACCACTGTTCCGCGGCACACTAGTGTGCCACGAGACGCTGGCTGGTGTGCCGCGACGTGCGGCGACGAGAAGGGCGATTTGCATTGTCACGTGCCTGGCGGCTGCCAATAAACAGCGCTGACCCGCCGGAAAGCAATATTTCTCCTCCTCTTTCCCAAAGCTCAGTGCAAACGAGCCTGGCAGCCGCCAATACACAGCACTGACCCGCCAGACAGCTTGTGAAGCCTTATTACAGGAGATTGCAACCAACACAGCAATTGGCAAGTGTTTCTTACAGTCATAATTATATAGTCAATATAGGGCGGCACAGAGTTAAATTTTTTAACTTTTTTAATGGTGGTGTGCCTCGTGATTTTTTTCACGGAACAAGTGTGCCGTGGCCCAAAAAAGGTTGAGAAACACTGCTGTAGGGGGGAGGGAGAAATAAATGGGGCTCGTCAGCCTTGGAAAGTAGCCCATCCAGGAGACAGTTCCATCACCTATAGCTCCACTTAACATGTTAATCACATGAAGGTGTCTCTATGAATAGGAGAGGTTGCGCTGGCCCTATCCCCACTGATTACACACTGAGTGCCAATATGTGTGTAGGAGAAGCATAGGCACATTGAGCTCAGAGCACATAGCCTTCCACACTACAGCATTTTGTACCCAGTTCCAGCACACGTTCTGCACTACAAGCCTAGGCTTCCCCTGTGCAATGTCCGTGGTCAACACAGAGATGTTGTAGGCAGAGACGTTATGTGATGGTTGGGAGCCCAGCAACTGGTCCCTGGTCATCATGGGAGAGATCCTTCCGTGCAACAAAGGCGACTTGTATCCCTGCATAACAAAACAGTTGTGTGACTTGGCCATACCAAAGTATGATTGCCGAGCTATTCATTGGAACTGCAAATTCAGAAAGGACTCAAAAACAAAGGAAGTGCTGAACTCTTATGACTTCAAAAGTAACATTTTTAAAAAAATCTGACGGTACCTAGACAACTACAAGGAAAGCATTCATTTCTCCACCTAATGTTTCAGAAGTCGTAACTACTCTTCGAGTTTTTGAATGCATATCAGTTTCAAATCAGGGTAATAAAGTGGCTAGATAAGACAAACATGAAAGTGTGATACCCATCAAAGTGTGATTTTTTTATTTAAGAAATCTTCAAAAGAAAGAAGACATCCTGTGGATTAAACTCCAGTTTACATCTTCCAGTTTTGTCATTCGTATTCTTAAGCAAAGAACTGGCGCTATTACTTACTGCTATTGAAGAAATATGATATTTGAAAGGGGTATAAGGAGATTCTTTCCCCTCAATGCTCAGAAACGTGATGATCTCAGAGGACCTTGTTGAAAACAGACCCTCAGCACTTTCCTATATTCTTCCAGCCTTTTGCAAATCTCTAGTGGGAAACGTAATTACGTGAGTCATGTCTCAAATGCCTATTTCTTAATTACCGGTACTTATTTCTCCTGCGTGTTATTCTTATCTCCAAGTAGATGAGGCATCTCAATTCAGATCCTAGCTAACCCTGGGCTTGGGGGATTTAGACTGAAGTTTTCCTACCAATGATTGCTTCCAATTATCTGAAAATCTAGGTAACATGCATACTTTTTTCTGGCTGTCCTTGTCATCCCAGTTTGCAAGTTTTCATTATGCTTCAAAGCTGTCGCATTACTGAGATCAGAAGAGGGAAAATACATCTCTGCTTCTCAAGTTGTTGGTGGAATTTAATACCACTGGCCACAGCATCTTCCTGGACTGGCTCTGTAAGATGGTTATCGGGGATGCTCAACATAAAAAAAAAAAAAACCAAGATCATGGCCACTGGTCCCATCACCTCCTGGCAAATAGAAGGGGATGAAATGGAGGCAGTGAGAGATTTTACTTTCTTGGGTTCCATGATCACTGCAGATGGTGACAGCAGTCACGAAATTAAAAGAAGCCTACTTCTTGGGAGAAAAGCGATGACAAACCTAGATAGCATCTTAAAAAGCAAAGACATCACCTTGCCGACAAAGGTCCGTATAGTTAAAGCTATGGTTTTCTCAGTAGTGATGTATGGAAGTGAGAGCTGAACCATAAAGAAGGCTGGTGGCCGAAGAATTGATGCTTTTGAATTGTGGTGCTGGAGGAGAATCTTGAGAGCCCCATGGACTGCAAGAAGATCAAACCTATCCATTCTGAAGGAAATCAGCCCTGAGTGCTCACTGGAAAGACAGCTTCTGTAGCTGAGGCTCCAATAGTTTGGCCACCTCATGAGAAGAGAAGACTCCCTGGAAAAGACCCTGATGTTGGGACAGATTGAGGGCACAAGGAGAAGGCGACAACAGAGGACGAGATGGTTGGACAGTGTTCTTGAAGCTACTAACTTGAGTTTGACCAAGCTGCGGGAGGCAGTGGAAGACAGGAGTGCCCGGTGTGCTCTGGTCCATGGGGTCATGACTAAACGACTAAACAACAATAACATTTTACACACTATTCTTGTTCCTCCTTTCAGGGCCGTGTCTAGATAGTAGCATTGAGAGATTGTGTCTTAGCTCCATAATCCTTGTGCTCCAATCTCGCTGTGGGGGAACCCCTTGCAGATGACCACAGCAGCGCCAGGAGACAATCAATCAGGTTGTCTATCCACAGCATTGACCAGAGGATGAATGACTACTGAGAGGAGCACAGAAAGAAGAAACACCATGGTATACCTGCCTCAGCACAACCGGATGCCTTCATCTGCCTCAACTGCAACAAAACACGCCTCTCCTGTATTGGAGCCGTAATTCTCCAATGGTTTGACTTCAGCCCCGAAGGCGCATTCTTCCATTGTCTCCCAAGACGAAACGGAGGCCAGCCGGGGGCATGATTCTGTTACCAATGCTGCTTAAACATTTGTACAAAGACGTTGGGAGTGGCCCTTAGGAATTTTGGAGCAATTGGAGCAGTATGCTGATGAGCTGATGAAACACAGCTTTATTTCAGCCTTATCTTCTGAGTCAGGAGAGGCTGAGTATGATTTGGAATATTGTCTGGGTGAAGTTGCGGAATGGATGTGTCAGGGTTGTATTGACTACTCTTGAGTAACGACCTTCCACATGCTTGTCTTTCAGGCGTTTTTATTGGTGCACATTATTTGCAGTGAACGGACTGCTGATTGCATGTCTACCTGCTCGAGTCAGATTCCTGCACTGGCGCCTTTCGCATTCTGGACCAACATAAAAGCCTCGGAACTGAGAAGCGCCTCCCTTTCCTCCTCCTCCTCAATTCCGGTGTCTGGGGGACGGGTCTTCTGTCTGACCTATTCCTGTCCTCTCTTTCCGCCTCCCTCTCTTCCTGCCTATGGAGCAGGGACTCTTGGATGTTGCCAGAGCCCTGGCACTCCCTTTCCGTTTCCTGACTCCCTCCATCAGACCCTTCGCTCTCATGACTGCTGGGAGACGGGCAGCTCCTGATGAAGGGGGGGGGTTCTCTATAAGCCCTCCCCCTTATAGGATGCAAGCTAATAGATTGAGTTTGAATCCTGAGAAGAAGGGTGGGTACCCGGGAAGAATGGTCATTTGCCTGTTTCAGGTGGTGTTACTCTCCTTCTAAGAATAGGTTCAGTTTCGGGAGGTTTGGCAGGGGGGAGTACTCCTGCAACTATCTTCTTCACTTGAGGCTCAAGCAGTACTCAAAATCAGCTAGGCACCAAGCTCATTTTGCACCTGGCTTTCAACCAGTTGCGGCCAGCAGAAGACACCATTAGGAAAGAGGTCGGGATAGGCCAGTATATATGTGGACTGACCCTGGATCAAGTGACTTTTCTTCTCTAAGTTCTCAAAGTGCTTAACTGAGCCCAGATGAACTAGCCGGATGTTTAACTGAGAATCAAGCACAGTCAGTCCATAATTTGAAAAATAAGACTTTAGAGCCATCTTGCCCCAAAATGGCAACTATTTATTCCATTTTTGGCAACTGCAACCTTAGTTTAAGGAGTCATTTGACACCTTGTTTATGTATCTGAGTTTCTAACACTGCTCAAAAAGCCTCAGTGGCTAGGAGTGCCTTCTACCAACTATGGCTGGTGTGCGAGCTACGGCTTTTCTTGGGCAGGAATAGCCTGGCCATAGTAAATCTCAAGACTTGATTCCTGCAGTGCACTCTATGTGAGGCTACCCTTGTACTTGGTCTGGAGCTCCAGCTGAGGCAAAATGTGGAAGCCAGACTGTTGATGGGAACAGACAACTGCCAGCACACAACATATGGGCAATCAGGACAACCTTTAAGCACTGGTGTTATTGGGCCAAGTTCAAGCTCAGTTGGTTAGAGCGTGGTGCTGATAATGCCAAGGTTGCAGGTTCGATCCCCATATGGGACAGCTGCATATTCCTGCATTTGGACTAGATCACGGGTGTCAAACACAAGGCCCGGGGGCCTAATCCGGCCCGCCAGACCTCGTCATGTGGCCCGCGTAGCCGCCGCTGACATTAACCGCCGACAGTAGTTCTGGAGCCTGTAATTGGCCGAGGGTCAAAACCGGGGGCGGGGCTGCAGGCGGAGGCCGGGGTGCTGGAGCCGCGCTAACGGCCTTGGCCAGGGAATTTCAATTTCGAATGAGGCTGAGGGAGGCGGTGGCACAGCGGCCAGACGGGGAAGTGAGATGCAGGAGGAGGAGGAGGAGGAAGCCCGCCGAGGAGGTAGGAAAGCCCTACAGGCGCCGCCGGCAAAGTTGGTGCCGGGACGGAGCAGCGCTGGATTTTTTTTTGGCGGGCTTTGCTGTTGTCTCCGAGAGCGAGTGAGGCGGCACTGGGGAGCCGCCGCCCGCCGCTTCCCTTCCTCTCCTCGGCTGCATCCGGGAGGTGGGCAAGCGAGCGGACGAAAGGGACGCGGAGTGACCCTGAGGGGGAAGTAGGTGAGGCGCAACAGCCGCTCTCTTGGTGGAGCCGGGTTTCTCTTCCCTCTTCCGTTTTCTCCTCATAGACACTCGGGAGGGTGCCTGGCTTTTGCTCTGCCCCCCACCCCTGAGCCGCCCTTTGGCTTCTCAGTTCCGGCGGAGCTGCTCCCGGGGGGCGGCCGGGAGGGAGGCGGCGACGACGGCACGGGTTCCTGCTCTTCCTGCTCTGCCGCCGCCTCCTCTCAGCCCCTCGTGATGTAGGGCTCCAGATGGAGTCGCCTCGCGGTTTGAGTAGGTGGGAGGGGAAATTTTTTTGGGGGGGGGAGGTTTTCAAGCCTCCTCTGCCTGCAGTCCCGGTAGGGAGAGGCGGCGGTGAAGACGACAACAGCGCGGGTGGGGGGAAGAGCAGCTCTGAGGCGAAGATGCACGTCCGCTGGGGCTGCCGCCGCCTTCCTCCTCGGGAAATCCGCTGCCCTCCCTCAGCACGAGGGGAAGGGACTCTGGCGCTGAGGAAGGAGGATGCAAAAGCAAAGCAGGGAGTTGGCGCTGCACCGCATGTTCCTGCCCCTCTCCAAAGCATGGGGTGGGTTGCAGCGTGTGGCATCCTGCCTAGCGGGGGTTGGGTGTGCGCAGGGCGGGAGAGGGAAGCCCTCTTTCCATCTGCAGGTTTTTAATCCCAGCAGTGGCTTTCTCCTTCCTGCCGAAGGTTTAGTTGAGCCCCCCCCCCCCGGAAGCCGTCGATCCCCACCTTTTGTTCAAATTTCCCTCGTTTACATCCCCTCGCACACACACGCGCCACGACGCAGGAATGTGATCCGCGTGGGGGCGGGAATGAGCTTACATTATTACAAAAAACAGTAATAATTGAATGCAGTGACAATAATTTATGATAATAAAGAGTGGATACATAGTCCTACAGACGCAACCGGCCCTTTGAGGGTGACCAAACTGCTGATGCAGCCCCCGATGAATTTGAGTTTGACACCCCTGGACTAGATGATCCTCAGTGTCCCTTCCAACTCTACAATTCTATGATTAATTTACATGGACCAGAACAACCTGGGTTTAGGAAACTTTAAGGACTGCCAGGTCCATTAGACCCCCTGCCCACTCACTGAGATCTTAGTTCAGGCATCCCCAAACTTCGGCCCTCCAAATGTTTTGAACTACAATTCCCATTATCCTTGACCACTGGTCCTGTTAGCTAGGGATCATGGGAGTTGTAGGCTAAAACATCTGGAGGGCCGCAGTTTGGGGATGCCTGTCTTAGCTCATCACAGCACTGAAGAGAGATGAAGGACACAGCAAAAAAAAACAACACACCCCACCTGGAAATCCAACATAAAACAATAAATGCATAGCTAGAATTCGGAAGTGTGCCCTTGTCTACCTAGAAATGGTTTCCTTTATGATAAGTGTTTCATTTAGGTGACTCCGATTCAATTTCAGTTTAATGACTCTAATGCAATTTAACCACAGTACATTAAGCTCATGCCTGATCCCGCTCCCTAAGCAATAAATGCCACCAAAATATGAATTGTTTTCACACTGTTACTGCAACAGTGCTTAAAGACTATGATCTGAGGGTGAGACCTTGAGATGGATAACATAAAACCACACTGGAAATGTGTCGGCAGCAGGTAAATTTGCAAAAGCGCAATTGATGCAACCAATGACAAATATTCTGCATTGAGATTCTGGGGCATGTCTTTTTTTCCTTTTTTTTTACAGCTCTGTATTCTTCTTAAAAATAATCATACAAGCACAGGGTTATCTCCAACCCCACATGATTCCTGCATGGTAAAATATGAGGACTCCTACAACTGCCAAAAGAAACTTAGCACTACAAGTGGGAGTGGGGGGGGGGAGAGCGAGTTTCTATACAGAACTGAAGAGAAACATTTCTGACTAAAGAATGCACGAAACAACAACACTCTGCACATTCCATCGAAGTGTTCAAGTCTCCTTTGCACCACTTATGTAACACAAAAACTCCTAAAATAAATACCTCCCTTTTTTCCAAGGAAGTTATTTCAGTTACATTGAGAAATTTAAGGAAGAGTAGGATAACAGTAGTTGAGTCCATTTTTCACATGCAGGCAAACCAAACCCCCCAATTTACACGTGTTCAATATGTGCACGACTGCGTGCGCACGCACACACTGCTCCAAACCCGAAAGTGACCGGAAAAACATCACAAAAAGGAGCAGGGCGGGCATGGAACGGGGACTTTTCCAATGGTGTTTCAAATGTATGCAATTTCACTGAACACACGGTGCCTTGGAACGTAACCCCCGCGTAAATGAGGGGGTTGCTTGTACAGCAGTTAACATTAACAAAACAGCCATAACAACATACATATTGTTAGCACACTAATGTAGTTGTTTCTTTTGTCAAAGACCAGCATATACAGAGCCAGTGTGGTGTAGTGGTTAAGAGTGGTAGACTCATAATCTGGGGAACCGGGTTCGAGACTCCACTCCTCCACATGCAGCTGCTGGGTGACCTTGGGCTAGTCACACTTCTCTGTAGTCTCTCAGCCCCACTCACCTCACAGAGGGTTTGTTGTGGGGGAGGAAGGGAAAGGAGAATGTTAGCCGCTTTGAGACTCCTTCGGGTAGTGATAAAGCGGGATATCAAATCCAAACTCTTCTTCTTCCTCTTCCTCTTCCTCTTCTAATATTATTGGCATAGAAGTCAAGTATACATGGACAACCAAAACAAGGATACCCCACGTTGGGACTAAGAGTATCCTGCCCAGGACATTTTCTGTGAGTATCAACTTATTAACTGCCCTACTATACAGATGTGCCAGGCCAACAGAGACCAATTTGGGACAAGCCTCTCCTTTGAAACAGGATTTGACAAAGCAATGATTCACATAAGACAGGGCTGGTCACCTAGAGCAATGTTAGATTCAGACAATGGTAGTCTGGCATAAGGAGGGAAAGGATCATGACTCAAACAGTTCACCTGCCTGACTCTGCAATTTTTTGGGGAACAAGAAAAAACTAATTCTACTGTACATAGTTTCAGAAGGCAGTGATCCTAGAATTGCAAAGCAAGGGTGGTCGGGGGCGTGAAAGTCATCTAGGCCAAAGTGTGGTTCTCAGGATCCCAACATTCCCAAAGCATCAACAATAAAATAAGCCGAAAGAAGGAATATCAGGGTGCGTCATGACTAAGATGCTTGTGGAGAAAGGAATTAAAATTAGCATACATGCCCAAATGGCTCAAGTGAATGACTAAATGTTTTGGGGTGTTCAGATGAGTAGCTCACTATTGCGTTCTGCAGAAACCTAAAACGTTGCAGAGTAATTACTAGTGTTAAATACAAAGGATGGGAGATGTGTGCATCAACTCACTTCTAAAACTGAAGGAATTTACAAATTCCACCTCCACGTCTTTTGAGGAACTCGTAAGCTGAGTAACTTTCTTGGAAATGGATCAAAACTCTAGCAAGAAGAAAATTAGATAATACTGGTGGCCACCCACATATTGTTGCATTTGGGTGTTTTTTAAAATTTAATTATTTCTGAATTATGAAAGAACAGCCGTTGATTTATGCCATAAATGTTACGGCTTTCATTGTCAAGCAGGTTTAGTGCTTACTGAAAGCTCTGTAGGTATGCTACCCTCATGTTGTGCATGCCACTTTAATTCAAGGACTTTCCAAATCAAAGACAGGGCTTTAATGAGACACTGGTGGAGCCAGCATCCCAGAGCAAATAATCAATAACATTTAAGAAGGATTATTTGAGAAGGCAAAGGACATATAGTGCACATCTCAGTTCAAACTGTTGTATTTCTTTAGCCCCATTATTTGCACTGATAAAATACATTTCAGCTCGTTCATCAATAAAGTGCTTGAGAATACAGAAATGAATTCTACGTATTTTAAAACATTAGCCCTGGTCCCCAACATTAAAATATTGAAGCATATCCTTAAACACCGGGCTTCAATATAAGCTTGTAGACAAGACATTCATGACAGATGGAGTCAAATTGTGCATAGAGATGGCACACTTGAGTTAATCTAAGCACTTTTAATAAGTGATCTTCTCTAGAACATCATTTACATTTAACATCTTCCCTTATGGCTTAGATACGGTACCAAAAGTTCCCATTTTCTTGAAAAATCACAGCTCTTTTTCTATAAATACATCTGCAATCCAATTACTCATCCCATTTGCTTTTCAATAGTGAAATGACACCCATCACTGACAGTGATTTCAGCCCAGCCCGTTCAGACCATCTGTTAAAAGTCAACCCCCTAGTGCTTGCAAGACCAACACCAGACTAACATGTTTTTAAACTGGACATCTATTGGGATGTGGATCCAGTTTGGGCAAACCCCAAATCCCAAAGCAAAGCAAGATGCTTAAGACCTCTTCCAAAGTGAAGCACTCTAAAGCAAAGTGGGCTGGCTGTGAAAACTTTCTGCATATATTGGGGCAGCGGTCAAAGCCCCAATGAATGCTATCATAGCACTCATGCCATCAGCTTTTACAGCTGTTCCGATATGCCAGGAGTAAAGGTAAAAGGTAAATGACCCCTGGACGGTTGAGTCCAGTCAAAGGTGACTATTGGGCGCAGCACTCATCTCGCTTCAGGTCAAAGGAGCCAGCGTTTGTCCACAGACAGCTTTCCGGGTCATGACTAAACTGCTTCTGGCAGAACAGAACACCATGACGGAAACCAGAGTGCATGGAAACGCTGTTTACCATCCTGCCGCAGCCGTACCTATTTATCTACTTGCACTGGTGTGCTTTCAAACTGCTAGGTTGGCAGAAGCTCACCCCGTTGCTCAGACTGCCAACCTTCCAATCAGCAAGCCCAAGAGGCTCAGTGGTTTAGACCACAGTGCCACCCACGTCCTCTATAGTGCCGGGAGTGAAGAACCTTTGGCCCACCAGCCAAGGGAGACCAATTTGGCCCAGCAAACCATTTCCCCCAAGCCATGCCCACCTGCCAATCAGCAAATGCCACTTCGACAGAAGGATGGCGTCACATCTACCAGTTCCCCAAAGAAGCAGAATTTAGCCCCCTTCTCATCAGTTGATGAGAAAGGGGTATAATCTTGCTCAGTTTAGCTGGGAACTGGCAGGGGCAGTGTAAGCTGCAACGTTTTGCCCCCAATTCATCAGCTGATGAGGGAGTGGGTTAAATCATGCTCAGATGGTTCCAGAGAGCAGAACTGGAGTCTCTCCAGGAGTCGCGAGGAATGGCGTTCAATCCTGTTTGGTGATACTTCATCAGCTTGTTCCCCGTGGGGAACGTGCTGATGAAGCAAAGTCCTGGAGAGAGGAGGATTCAAGTCTCTGCTCATCAGTTCGTTACTGTCTTCCCCTTACTCCAATAAGTCAACTATGACAGGCAAGGAGGACTGTCGCCTAGGGCTGGGCGATATAGCAATGTACTGTCCAAAACTGGTTTGAAGTCCATATCGTGATATCAGTTTCATAATTTTTGACCTGCAATATATTGAGAATCATTGTGTGTGCGCGCTATGCAAAAATCACAATGTGGGGAAACCCATGAAGCCAGCCAATGCCTCTACATAGAATCATAGAATCATAGAATCATAGAGTTGGAAGAGACCACAAGGGCCATCCAGTCCAACCCCCTGCCAAGCAGGAAACACCATCAAAGCATTCCTGACAGATGGCTGTCAAGCTTCTGCTTAAAGACCTCCAAAGAAGGAGACTCCACCACACTCCTTGGCAGCAAATTCCACTGCCGAACAGCTCTTACTGTCAGGAAGTTCTTCCTAATGTTTAGGTGGAATCTTCTTTCTTGTAGTTTGAATCCGTTGCTCCGTGTCCGCTTCTCTGGAGCAGCAGAAAACAACCTTTCTCCCTCCTTTATATGACATCCTTTTATATATTTGAACATGGTTATCATATCACCCCTTAACCTTCTCTTCTCCAGGCTAAACATACCCAGCTCCCTAAGCCGTTCCTCATAAGGCATCGTTTCCAGGCCTTTGACCATTTTGGTTGCCCTCTTCTGGACACGTTCCAGCTTATCAGTATCCTTCTTGAACTGTGGTGCCCAGAACTGGACACAATACTCCAGGTGAGGTCTGACCAGAGCAGAATACAGTGGTACTATTACTTCCCTTGATCTAGATGCTATACTCCTATTGATGCAGCCCAGAATTGCATTGGCTTTTTTAGCTGCTGCATCACACTGCTGACTCATGTCAAGTTTGTGGTCAACCAAAACTCCTAGATCCTTTTCACATGTACTGCTCTCAAGCCAGGTGTCTCCCATCCTGTATTTGTGCCTTTCATTTTTTTTGCCCAAATGTAGTACTTTACATTTCTCCTTGTTAAAATTCATCTTGTTTGCTTTGGCCCAGTTGTCTAATCTGTTAAGGTCATTCTGAAGTGTGATCCTGTCCTCTGGGGTGTTAGCCACCCCTCCCAACTTGGTGTCATCTGCAAACTTGCTCAGGATTCCCTCAAGCCCATCATCCAAGTCATTGATAAAGATGTTGAACAAGACTGGGCCCAAGACAGAACCCTGTGGCACCCCACTAGTCACTACTCTCCAGGATGAGGAGGAGCCATTGATGAGCACCCTTTGGGTTCGGTCAGTAATCCAGCTACAAATCCACTGAATGGTAGCATTGTCTAGCCCACATTTTACCAGCTTCTTTACAAGAATATCATGGGGCACCTTGTCAAAGGCCTTGCTGAAATCAAGATAGGCTACATCCACAGCGTTCCCTTCATCTACCAGGCTTGTAATTCTGTCAAAAAATGAGATCAGATTAGTCTGACATGACTTATTTTTCAGGAACCCATGCTGACTTTTAGTGATCACAGAGTTTCTTTCTAGGTGCTCACAGACTGTTTGCTTAATGATCTGCTCTAGAATCTTTCCTGGTATTGATGTCAGGCTGACTGGGCGGTAATTGTTTGGGTCCTCTCTTTTCCCCTTTTTGAAAATAGGGACAACATTTGCCCTCCTCCAGTCTGCTGGAACTTCGCCTGTTCTCCAGGAATTTTCAAAGATTATTGCCAGTGGTTCTGAAATCACCTCTGCCAGTTCTTTTAATACTCTTGGATGTAGTTCATCTGGCCCTGGAGACTTGAATACATCTAAACTAGCCAAGTATTCTTGTACTACCTCCTTACTTATTCTGGGCTGTGTTTCCCCTGCTGAATCATCTGCTCCATATTCTTCAGGTCGGGCGTTGTTTTCTTTCTTGGAGAAGACAGAGGCAAAGAAGGCATTGAGGAGTTCTGCCCTTTCTCTGTCCCCTGTTTGCATTTCACCATCTTCTCCTCTGAGTGACCCCACTGTTTCCTTGTTTTTCCTTTTGCTACGGACATACCCATAAAAGCCCTTTTTGTTGCTTTTAACCTCTCTGGCGAGCCTGAGTTCATTCTGTGCTTTAGCTTTTCTGACTTTGTCTCTACACGTGCTGGCTATATGTTTGAATTCCTCTCTGGAGATTTCCCCCCTTTTCCATTTTTTGTACATATCCCTTTTAAATCTTAACTCAGTCAAAAGTTCTTTAGATAGCCAGCCTGGCTTCTTTAGGCACCTTCCATGTTTCCGTCTCATTGGTATTGCCTGAAGTTGTGCTTTTAATATCTCCCTTTTAACAAACTCCCAACCATCATGAACTCCCTTCCCTTTTAGTATTACTGTCCATGGGATTTCACCCAGCGTTTCCCTAAGTTTTCTGAAGTCGGCTTTCTTAAAGTCTAGAATTTGGACCTTAGTATGCTTGGTTGCTCCTTTCCGCTGGATAATAAACTCCAGAAGAGCATGGTCACTCCCACCTAATGATCCTGCCACTTCTACCCCACTAACCAAGTCATCACTATTGGTTAGGACCAGATCTAAAATGGCTGATCCTCTTGTTGCTTCTCCCACTTTCTGGACAATGAAGTTGTCTGCAAGGCCAGTGAGGAATCTGTTCGACCTTATGCTCTTGGCTGAGTTTGACATCCAACAAATATCAGGATAGTTGAAATCCCCCATTACTACTATCTCACTTCCTTTGGAATGCTTGGCCATCTGTTCCAGGAAGGCATCATCTGTGTCCTCAGTTTGGCTTGGGGATCTATAGTAAACTCCCACAATGAGATCACTGTTGTTTTTCTCTCCCTTAATTTTGACCCAGATACTCTCAATTTGGCTTTGAAGTTTTAAATCCTGGATCTCTTCACAGGTATACATATCCCTAACATATAAAGCTACTCCTCCTCCTTTCCTGTTTGGTCTATTTCTCTTAAATAGATTGTATCCCTCTATTACTACATTCCAGTCATGAGACTCATCCCACCAGGTTTCAGTGATGCCTATTATGTCATATTTAGTTTGCTGTACCAAGAGCTCAAGTTCATCTTGTTTATTTCCCATGCTCTGTGCATTAGTATACAGACATTGAAGACCGTTGATCATTCCCCTATGTCTCTTATTTAAGGATATTTTCGTCCCACCACTAGGTCTGCATGCTGCTTGCTCCATTTGGTCCTTGACATTTGGATGATCATCTTCAGCATTTGATAGACTCCTACCTTCAGGACCACTGTCTCCCTCCCCCACATAAGTCAGTTTAAAGCCCTCCTGATGAGGTTTTTGAGTTTTGTGGCAAAAACATTCCTCCCAACTTTTGTGAGGTGCAGTCCATCACTTGCCAGAAGTCCATCTTCAAGAAACTGCAGACCGTGATCTAGGAATCCAAACCGTTCCTGTTTGCACCATTTGCGAAGCCAGTTGTTCACTTCCCCTATTTTTCCCTCTCTCCCTGGGCCATGTCGTTCAACTGGGAGGACAGAAGAGATGACAATTTGTGCATCTAATTGCTTCAACTTCCTGCCCAGAGCCTCATAATCATTTTTGATCTTCTGTAAGCTATGGCTTGCAGTGTCATTGGTTCCCACATGCACCAAAAGGAAGGGGTATTTGTCGGTGGGTTTTATGATTCCTTGCAGCCGTTCTGTTACATCTTTGATCTTGGCCCCAGGTAGACAGCACACCTCTCGAGACATCTTGTCAGGCCCACAGATCATCCTTATTTCAGACATTGTGATATATCAATATATTACGATGGTTAGCTGGTGATATATCACGATGTTGAAAACCAGATATCGCCCAGCCCTACTGTCCATCAGTCACCTGAGCTGTCATTTCGCTACGTGTTACTATAGATTGCTCATTTCCACACTCTGCATGTCAATCTAGTCCAACCCCCTGCAATTCAGGAATATGCAGGTGTCCCATATGAGGCTGGAGCCTGCAACCTTGGCATTATCAGCACCATGCTCTAACCAACTGAGTTATGTTTACATATGTTCACAGGATGATGGTGTCCCCAAAGCAGAGTACTTCAAGCACCCAACTGGGGGCCAAGATAGCTTCTGAATAACCACTATCCTGGTAGCCTATATCGGAGGACAACCAGTTGCTGCCCAGATGGTGTTGTACAACTCCCATAATCATCCCTGGCCATTGGTCACGCTAGATGAGGATGATAAGAGAATCCAGCATCATCTAGTGGGCCACAGCTTCCCCACTCCTGGAACAGTTCATCAACTAGAAGGTGGTTGGTTCTTCTCCCCCACCTCCCAATTAGTGCACCAGTGTGTGACAAATTCCAAATGCACACAGGTATACAGGCTAATAGGCTAGTGACCTCTGTGGGCTTATTTGCAAGCCTGCCTTGATCATTTCAACACTAGTATGAGAGGGAGAGGAAAATCCTTTGGAAAAAGTACTCTAGGACAATGTCACCTATTGTGCAACCGATGAACTCAACAGTTATTTCCATATGAGTTTCCCACTCAGGCACTCCTTTAAGCATGAGCCAGCCACCTTTTCTCGAGTAATGAACATAGTTATAACTCTGATAATGGACCATGCAAACATATTTACTCCGAAGGGCAACTTGCCTCCTTTACAAAAAGGGGAGGGGGGATATAAATAAAGCCAGAAATGTAGCAAGAATTGTTTTTTCCTTCTTTATTTGCTTTCCTAAATACAGTAACTGAAAGCTTGAACGGCTGCAATATATGTTGAAAAAAGTTTGTTTTTTTCCCTATCACCACTGCATCTCCATGGCAGAAAAAAGCTTCACTTGTTGATTTTCTGTTTCCTCTACAGCTGTTTTAAGACACAAAGCCTCCGTTCATAAATAAGGTGACAATCATAGCAAACACAATAAAAGAGGCAGAGCAGCAGCAGCAGCTTTCCCCTACTCAATGCCATCTTGCAGCTTTGCTGCTAAGCAGAGAACTTGTTGCAGCTAAATATTTCTACCTCTGGATTCTTAAACAAAAGGAACAGTCCCCCACCCTCCCTCAACAAGGCACAGATGTCCCAAAGCTTGGGACAAAAGGTCTCTAAAGACAAAGAGTTACATGAGCACCCTAGTGGCTCTAGGGCTTAAACACACTGAAATCTACAGTCACAGAATCTGGTTTCAATCCCTCTGCAGGCGCCACACATACATGAAGGACAGAAAGGCGCTCTCTCACACATCCAGTCCTTGAGACTAAACAAAGACCAGTCAGGGAAGAGAAGAGATGCAGGAGGAGAGAACCGATTTCACAAGAGAGGGTACAAATGCCCCTACCCAACTTCACGGGAGAAAACCAAATGCATGGCTTTAAACTTTTAGTCCCCTCTGCTCCTAGAAAACGCTGCGCCCTGGCAACGTTTCCAAGAGCTCATTTCGAAATCAAACTCGGGGGGGGAGGGGGAGGCTAAAAGTGGGTGTGTAATGACCTAGTCAAATTCCATTTAGATCTACTTCCCAGGTGCCCGGTCCCAAAGAAGCGCGGATCCAGATCACAGACCAGCAGCCACACATACAGCGACCCAACCAACCCTGGTTCCTCTGCTCATCCCCCGACGAAGCCAAAGCAGCCTCCCTATCCTAAGGCTGCCTCCATGCTCCAAAGTTCCCAAATCTCACCGTCATGGCACAAACCCCAAACAAGCCTTTCCCTAATCTCCTACCACCCCCTTCCCCCAAACGATCCCCCATCACCACCCTATTCCCACCTTCAGTCTCCAAACCCGGATTCCCCATTCCCCCCACTTAACCTCCATCTTCGAGACCCACAGGATGGGTTTTTTAAAAAAAAGGGTCCCTCCCATCCTCAGCCAGACCACCCCAGCTCCCTTAACTCATCCATTCCCCCCTCGCCGCTTTCCAAGTCGCCTCTCAGCCTTCCATAAGCAACACATCCTGCCATCACGTGGGGGGGGGGAATTCGCCCTTTTGATCTCCAAGCCAGTCCCTCCCCAAGCCAGCCCTTCGCCACCCAGAGCGGGGCGGAGGGGTCGGTGGATGGGGGTGAGGAGGTCGCACTGCCTCTCCAAAAGCCCCTGGCCCAGCAGCACTCTGGACCGGCACCCCCCCCAGCCCCTTTCCAAACGCCCCCCACTCCCCCTTTTAATCCCCTTACAAACTCACCCACCCCGCTCGCCCCAAAGCAGCGGAGAACCTGGAGGCGCGCGACCCCTCAACAGCAGCGCCCGAGGAGGCGGGCAGGAGGGTGGCCCCCAAAGCAGCTCCGCGGGCGCCTCTCGGCGTACCTTTTCCCCTTCCTTCGCGACTCTTGATCCGACGGGAGCAGCTCCGCTGGGCGCCGGCGCCGAACTCCAGCCAGGCAGGGAGGCAGGCGCTCGGTTCCACTCGTTCTCTCCGCGGCACGCGCGCCCTCTGCGCCTGGCGGGGAAGCCTCCCTCCGGCGAGAGAGAGAGAGAGAGAAGAGAGAGGTTGTCCCGGCTTCTCCCGCCAGCCAAAGGGAAGCCGCTGCCGAAGCCTCCGGCGGCCAGAGCGGCCACGCCCCTCGGGGTCGGCGCTGCGGAGACGCGTGGAGGCGAACCGGTGGGGAGCGCCGCCCAGCGGCTAAAGCTGGCGCAGGGGGAAGTTTGCCTCATCCATTCATTCATTCATCCATCCATTCATTCATTTATTGGACTTAATAGTCCTTGTCACCCGAAGGAGGTTCCTTCTTTTACTGGTATATAGTTTTTATTAAGTTTTCTGTTGTACAATTTTAAATACTCATTTCACATCCTTAAGATATCAGTGGCTTCCCTCCTTTCCATGGTTCATTTTACATACCATAAACCCCTGCATATTTTACAAAAACCATACCATTCAGTATTCCGTTATTGCATCCATCAAAACTTGTTTAGACTGTTGAATTTACTGTATCTTAATGCTGCCAAGCGTTTTCAGCTGTACACAATTATTTCCCATATATTCCATAAACGTTTTTCAATCTTCTTCAAACATATGTTCTTGTTGTTCTCTTATTCTATATGTTTAAGTCTGCACGATGTGCATATTCTGTCAACACCCGAAGGTTTCCAAGCGACTTAGAATCATAGCAGGTAGAGTTGGAAGGGACCCCCACCCCACCCCCAGGGCATCTACTCAGGGACGTCTTAATCCTTATCTCTAGCGGCACACGGCACCACAGCGCTGGGGTCCCAGGGGCACAGAGCGGGCTCTCTTGCTGCGGGCTATGCGCGAGTTCGGAGCCAAGCAAGGCACTGAGGCGGTTGCCCGGCTCCTCCCTGCGCGCCTGGGATTGGCGTAGGGCTGTCAAGGATCCCGCACAGCGGCTTCGTCGTGCTGAGAGAGGCTTCCTCCGGCTTCCAGAGAGGCTCCGAGTCCCCGCCCTGCCCCAAAAGGAGGAGAAGGAGGGGGAGGTGGCTGCGGGTGGGGGATAGGCAAGGACTGCGTCCCTCCCTCGCAGCCCCACGTCCCCTTTTGCTGCCTCCTGGGCAGCTTCTCTTGCCTGGGCAGGATTGGCAACAATCGCACCTCCTGCCGCGCTGGGCACGCTGTCCCCCCACGCGCCGCTCGGCAAGAGGGAGTTTTAATAGTTGGGTATGTGGTGGGGTATTATTTCTATTGAGTGCGTCTGATAAGGGTCCCCTACTCTCTCCCCCCCCCCCGAAATTAAAAGGGGGGAGCCGTTTCTATGATGTGGGCTGGATGAAGCATTGGTAGTTTGTGCGTCGCCAGCCATCTGTCTCCACCCCTTCACCCCTTGCCAACCACTTTTATATTCGGTATTTCTGATCTTGCAACACAGCCTTGCAAAGGTCACCTTCCTGGAGCAGGTGATAATTAAAAGCAATATAAAGGTATAATTTCTGCAACAATGATGATCCTATGTAAATGCACCTGAGAGTAAGCACCATTGTCTACAGAGTCAGATTTACTTCCGAGTAGTGCTGCAGGAAGGCATAGGGCAGGGATGTCCAACAGGTCGATTGTGATCTACTGGTAAAGGTAAAGGGGCCCCTGACCATTAGGTCCAGTCGTGACCGACTCTGGGGTTGCGCGCTCATCTTGTATTATTGGCCGAGGGAGCCGGCGTACAGCTTCCAGGTCATGTGGCCAGCATGACAAAGCCGCTTCTGGCGAACCAGAGCAGGACATGGAAACGCCCTGTAGCGGTTCCTATTTATCTACTTGCATTTTTACGTGCTTTCGAACTGCTAGGTTGGCAGGAGCTGGGACCAAGCAACGGGAGCTCACCCTGTCACAGGGATTCAAACCGCCGACCTTCTGATCAGCAAGCCCTAGGCTTAGTGGTTTAACCCACAGTGCCACCTGGGTCCCCTTACTGGTAGATCCCCACAATGTTTTGGTAGATCGCAGTCGATCTCTGGCTCCCTTTCCTTTGCATCAGTAAATCCCTCCATTGTTGTTTGAACTGAGAGGAAGTTAAGATGGTGCTCCCTCCGTGTGGCTGTTTCCATCCATAGCGATGTTTTTGTGAGTGACTTAACCCCAACTTCCCTTGCCTTTCCCCCCAAAAAAGCCTGCACCTTAACCCCCACGGGGCTTTCCACCTCCCAAAAAGCTCAACAACTTTGAGCTGAACCCCTTAAAAACAGGGGTAGATCACTGCCAGATTTTAATATTAATCGCAGTCTCTTGGGAGTTGGTATGTCTGTCTTTCCTCTCATTGCTACATCTCTCTCCCACACCTCCAGTTTTATCTATTGATGCTAGTTGAAAGAAAGCTGGTGCAAAACATGCCAGTGTAAAGGGCCAAAAAGAGGCATGTGGATGTGGGAAGTGGGATTATTATTATTATTATTATTATTATTAATTGAATTTATATACCACCCTATACCCCAAGGTCTTGGGGTGCTTCACTGAATAAAATCAAAATATAAAACCACAAAAATATATAATCTTTGGATCTTTGCACCATGGCGCCGGATATCCTTAAGACGGCCCTGGGCCCTGCATCTACTCTAACCCCTGCAATGCAGAAATCTCAACTAAATCATACATGACAGCTGGCCATCAAACTCTGCTTTAAATCCTCCAAGGAAGGAGATTGCTCAACCTCCCGAGAGAGACCGTTCCACTGTGCAACAGCTCTAACCCTTAGGAAGTATTTCCTGATGTTTAGTTGGAATCTCCTTTCTTGTGACTTCAAGCTGGTGGTTCGAGTCCTACCCTCCAGAGCACACATACATCCACAAACACACACATACCATAATATGGCACCTAAATTTCCGGGAGATGTCGAGGCTCAGGAAACACAGCTGTTTACATTCAGGAGTCCTGCTCACATAATCTCAGTAGCAGTTTCTCAATAGGTCGTGAGAAGAAATGCACTCTGCACCTGCTCAGAGGTACCCTCACCTCTTCATCTTTCCTGCATTTTGCCCAGGCACTGATGGACACCAGGGCCCACAACTGCAAACTTGAATAAAATATTGGGGGGAGCCCAGGTAAGCCCCACCCTGCATAACTGATCACAACATGTGGCACACACCCACTGGAATCGTAATGTTCATCAACTGGGGGGGGGGAGCCGCCTCAAATATTTTATTTTGGGGGCTGAAGGGACCTCGACCCCTAGGAGTTGGCTGCTATGCCAGGCCTGCACCCTTTGCCCAGACAAATTTAAGCCTTCTGCAAAGAGAAGAAATCTCAGGAAACTCACAAGAAGATTGCTGTCTAGTTTTACCAGGTCCAGGATGGCTGCCCTTCTGTTTCCAGTGCAGAGGCGTACCTAGGCTCCCTTGCACCCTTGACAAGGAATTGTACCAGCACTTCCCCGGGGCCCTGGGAGTGTGCAGACCAGCAGGCAACACTCCTAGCCACTCTGAGCCAAATTGTCCCCACAGGACCTCCATCCTTGGCAGAGGCCAACCTGGCCTACAGGTAGGCCCCTGTTCCAGTGTCTAGGGGAAAGGCTCCAAAATGTATTTTAAGACACGATGGCTGCTTTATTGACTGCTGCTCTACAGACGGACTTCAAATGGCAGCCTTCAAGAGAAGACTTGCACTTTTCTTTCTGACAAGGAGGGCATGCAGAAGAACCATGTATTCTGAGATTAAACCTCCGACTAAGGGCTCAGAACACTTGCTTTCCCTCCACATCGGTCTAGTTAAGTGTCTACACTGTACATCCAGCTCTCCTTGCTTTTATCAGATCCCCACATTTCTTGATGCTGGCCATCTCAACCTGCACATTGTGTTGAAGAGATGGCCTGTATCTTAGGAATCACACAGGGAGGGGCTAGATTCAGGGGCGTAGCCAGGATGAAAATCAGGGGGGGAAGGGGGGGCCAAGGGGCGGGGCCACATCGGAGCAGCCCGAAATCGGGCTGCTCCGACTCCCTCCTCCCCCTCCGTGATAGGAAGGGACGAGGGGGAGCCAGAATCAGCCCGAAATCGGGCTGCTCCGACTCCCTCCTCCCCCTCCACGATCGGAAGGGACGAGGGGGAGCCAGGATCAGCCCGAAATCGGGCTGCTCCGACTCCCTCCTCCCCCTCCGCGATAGGAAGGGACGAGGGGGAGCCAGGATCAGCCCGAAATCGGGCTGCTCCGACTCCCTCCTCCCCCTCCACGATCGGAAGGGACGAGGGGGAGCCAGGATCAGCCCGAAATCGGGCTGCTCCGATCCCCTCCTCCCCCTCTGCAATCGCTGGGGCAGGTGGAGGGAAAGCCCCAGAGCCGCGCAAAGCGGTTGCCTGGCTTTCCCTCCGCCCGCCCCACAGCCAGCTGGCTAGAAGGGACGTCTCCCTTCTCCCTTGCTGGCTGTGGGGCGGAGGGAGGGAAAGCCAGCCAAACGCTTTGCGCGGCTCTGGTGCTTTCCCGCCGCCCGCCCCACAGCCAGCCAGGGAGAAGGGAGACGGCACCGGGCGGGCAGTGGGGCAGGCTGGCCAGTGGCCCTGCTTCTAGGGGGGGCAATTGCCCCCTCCTGCCCCCCCTGCCTACGCCCATGGCTAGATTTAGATTAGGACCCCAGCAAGTACAACGGGGTACCTTTTGCTCCTTGGCCCACGCTGGTGAAAATTGCTCCCACCCAACTATTTATTTATTTAGACACATTTCTACGCTGCTTAATGTTTTAAAAATCCCTAGCAGCATACAGAATGAATATAAAAACGAGAAAACTGTACAGTGGTACCTTGGTAATCAAAGAGCTTAGCTCCTGAACAAATCGGCTCCCAAACGCCGCAAACCCGGAAGTGAGTGTTCCAGTTTGTGAACGTTTTTTGGGAGCCAAACATCCGACGTGGCTTACATACATGGCTTCCGATTGGGTGCAGGAAGCTCCTGCAGCCAATCAGAAGCTGCAGCGCCTCAATTTTCAAACCATTTAGGGAGTCAAACGGACTTCCAGAACAGATTACATGTGAGAACCAAGGTACCACTGTACAATAAAAAGAGTAAAACAGCATGACAAGTAAATATAGGAATTCAGGAATAACCGGTGCCTAGGAAAGCTTATGGTGCTGGAGGAGACTCTTGAGAGTTCCATGGTCTGCAAGAAGATCAAACCTATCCATTCTTAAGGAAATCAGTCCTGAGTGTTCCCTGGAAGGATAGATCCTGAAGCTGAGGCTCCAATACTTTGGCCACCTCGTGAGAAGAGAAGACTCCATGGAAGACCCTGATGTTGGGAAAGAAGAGAAAAAGGGGATGACAGAGGATGAGATGGTTGGACAGTGTTCTTGAAGCTACCAACACGAGTCTGACCAAACTGCGGGAGGCAGTGGAAGACAGGAGTGCCTGGCGTGCTATGGTCCATGGGGTCACGAAGAGTCGGACACGACTAAACGACTAAACAACAACAACAAGGAAAGCCTGTGCATGAAGGTACATTTTTGCAAGTTGTCTGAAGCAACTGATAGATGATACTTCACCTATGGCAGAGTGAAGGGCATTCCACACTTCAGGAACAATGACAGAAACTTCCCATTTTCAGGTTACCACCCCATGTTATTCTGTAGGGTGTGGTGCTACAAGTTAAATTTCCCCCATGACCTAAGTGACCTTAGCTCTTAACAGTGGTAGGCAGCCTTTCAGGTAACCTGGTCATTTGTTGTCATTTGCCACAGAAGAGAAGCTAATATTGGTGCCACTTTTGTTGTAAAGGTGAGCAAGAGTACTTGTTGACTTGAACATTTTACAGGCGGACGTCTTGGAGACAATCACTTTCAGTTCACCAGTCCTACTCAAATATCTTCAGCAGGCAGGCAAAAGGAATTTTTTTGTTCTGAAAACGGAAAGCCTCGTGCACATGGAGGGAAATTTTGTGAATAAAATCTACGATCCTGGCTGACGAAATACACCTCTATTGTAGCACTTCCAGCAAATCCACTCCTCACTTACACGGGCACCGGGGCAACATCCCATAACATTCTGAAGCATGCTGGAAGGCCGCCACTGTTTTTTATGGGCAGCTGTCAACAGGCACTTTTGTGGCAAGAAGATGGAAGTTTTAGCAAGGAGAACCCCAACCTCTTGAACCGATTCCTGCCTGCTATGTAGCTTGTTCAGGGCAAAAAACTCCTGGTTCCTGCATTAATGCTGCAACTCTATGTGGGTCCAACCACAAGGTCTCGTGGTATTAGGCAAATCTAAGCATGTTTATTTCAACAGCTGGAGGCTTGCCTAACTTTGCATAGGCTATATAGTTTGCATGGCTATATAGTTTGCTGTAACTTTGCATGGACTATAAAGTAGCAATATCTATTGTTATAGATTCGGATGGGATCCTTGTAAACCCTAGAAATTAATCAATGGTAGGATTTTGATTATTTGGAATGTGAAGGGAGAAATACAAGCTGCAGAGGAATTCCTAAAGTAGCTTATACAAAACAACCTGGCCAAACTAGGGTCATCAAGAAGGAATACAGGGCAATTGATTGGCAATGAAAGAGAACTGTCCTCCTTCTGGCCCTGAGGTGTGAACAGAGCAATAGAGGGGGTTTGTGAGGTTGCCACAGGAAAAGATAGCTTTTAGCAGGGTGTTCTGGGAAGAAGGGGGAAGAAGAATGGGATCCATCTTGGGCAGACCAGCTGAAGGCTAGCTGGGAGAGATGCCTTGGACTCCACGGTTGCACTGTTGTGGGGGGACAAGCCCTTCTTGAAATAACCATGCTGTAAGATCTGGACTCCCTCCATGCAGACTAAAGGTGTAAATAGGTGAAAAAACCATATTCCTTAAACCTACGCTTTGTCTCCATTCTCCAAAGGAACACAGATCTTGACTGGATACCTGAAATCCCTTGGAACCTTGCCTAGAGTGGGGGAGGCACCCGACTTTTGTAACCCTATTTACTGGGAAGGAAGCCTCATTGACATCAGTGGGAGTTACATTTAAACAGATATGCTTAAGACGAAGCAGTTAGTCTACTCTAATTGAACTCTATAACTTTCCACCATGATGTGGAAACGTTTGTATTGCACAAAGGTTGCAAGCCTACCTAAGCGTGGGTGGACAAACCACGTAACATAATTATGGGAGTTGAAGAAGGCGATGAGGGCATCCTACCAACTTTAGAAGCCAGGTGTGTGTGTGTCTTCACTCCCACCTAGCCTTGACTTTTGTTGTTAACAAAATATTAACCTACGATTATGGACCCATACATACCTATTAGTTGGTTTGAAGTATTTGGTTTGAAGCTCCCCACAAACTGAGCAGCTGATACTTCAAACATGGGGTTCTTACTTAACATTAACTACGAAAAATTAGGGATCCCCTCCAAACCAGTGCCAAACTGTTGCAGTTGTTTTGCAGCAAAAACCATGTGCAAGACACCCTAAATTTCAGACTAAGCTAGTTTTAGAATTTAATTAAGGATGGTGTGTTAAAACTGGTTGTTATCTTAACACATGGGTCTAACAACCAGTTTTAACACACCAGCCTTAATTAAATTCTAAAACTAGCTTAATACATTCTAATGTGTATTAGACACTTCTAAATCCCAGGAAATTGACATGTGTTAAGACAGGCTTCCTCAACCTCGACCCTCCAGATGTTTTTGGCCTACAATTCCCATGATCCCTAGCTAGCAGGACCAGTGGTCAGGGATGATGGGAACTGTAGTTTCAAAACATCTGGAGGGCCGAGGTTGAGGAAGCCTGGGTTAAAAACTAATTAAGCCAGGCTGGCATTCTGCATGAGGTAAGGAGCCATTAGAACACAAAGCATCAAAGGAATTCAATGTGAGGCTACAAATAGGTGGGGCCCCTTTCATTCTACAGACAAAGGGAAGACATGGGTTTTAGAATATGTAGGTGAGTCTTAGTAGTTACGCCACAGAGAAGGAAGTAACAGGCTGGAGAGAGAGAATCAGAGAGTCATGGCTAGGGTCTGTTTGAATCCAATGCTGCTTTTATTGAGAAAGACAGAACCTCTTGAGGTAGAAATGCTGTGGATCCCTCCATCCTAGGCTTAGGTTATTATACAGTATATCATAAAGACACCAGTCTCTGCTGTTCTTCATTGTCCAAAATGAAACACAGACCCTCAGGGTCTCTTTCAACATGATTCTATGTGACTGCCAATGAATACTTAGAATTTCATACAAACTCACCACACAAATGCAACCTCATGATCCACTGCAACAAGCGTTGGCATGTTGAGCTGACCTAGGACAGCATCACAATGCATCAGTTCTGATGAAGCTGCATTGGAAACAGTTACTACAGACAGATACAGCAGTGCCTTGTCATTCCAAGTTGTTATGAGGTATGAATGGGGCAGAAACAGGATATAACATGATGGGATGGAGGGGCTACAGCAGGCACTGGTCCTGTTAGCTAAGGATCATGGGAGTTGTAGGCCAAAACATCTGGAGGGCCACAGTTTGGGGATGCCTGGGCTAGAGGGTGCTGTGAACCTGTCATCCTGTCAGAGCAGGCAGGTTACATGCTGAAGGGTCACCCTTGCAGTCTTTCTTAGTCATGCTTTCATAGTTGTATAATTCTTAGCTACAATTTCTTACAGTTTCATTTACATTATTTACATCAGGTACATTTTCTACACCATTCCTTATACAGTATTAGTTCTAATTTTTCTACATCAGTGTAAATTGAGGAAATAGGGTAACGGGCAGTGCAGGGATGAAAGAAAAATGTTTTATTTGACAGAAAAGGAGGGGGAAGATTTGAAGATTTGAAGGAGAAATAATTGCCCCACCGAAATTACCTGGTATTCCCCTTCACCAAGGTGGTGCATTTGTATAATGTCTGGGAACTTAGGACTTTCCATTTATGATCACAGTGGTGGTGCCTGAACCTGCGACATGCTATAAAAGAGAAGAGGATTACCGCAGGCATCCCCAAACTTCGGCCCTCCAGATGTTTTGGACTACAATTCCCATCATCCCTGACCACTGGTCCTGTTAGCTAGGGATCATGGGAGTTGTAGGCCAAAACATCTGGAGGGCCGTAGTTTGGGGATGCCTGGATTACCGCAACGAGCAGCAGTAATGCACCCTTCACAAAATCTCTTAACCAACTGATGTTAGGAAACCAGCCCCAAAGATCCCAGTCTGACAGTCCTTGGTGTTGCATTGTGACCATCCTGTTCTCGAGTGAGTTTGTGTGGCTTAATATTAACAGTCTGTTGCCGAGATGCGGAGGTTCGACCTTCACTCCCCAAGGTCTAGCACCCCGGCCCTTTTGCTGTTTATACTCACCCCATAAGTCCTGGGATCCTTGTTCCTTTCCTTGGCCAATTTGATGTTAGCATTGCTTTCTCTGGTTTCAGCTCCCATCCAGAACTCTAGCTACCTCCCACCAAAGCAAAATGGGGAAACAAATGGTCAGTTGCGTGCTGACCTTCACTGGAGGTAGACAGACCACCAAACTGATGTAAAAATTGAGGCTTGGCTTTTGCTGCCCAACTCCCCATCGGAATCAGAGTCCCCTAAGTCCATGATCAGCCAAAGAAGAATGGACGGAGGCAGGATCCCATGGAAAGCAAGGCAGTTATTTATTTTTGTGTTGCAACAGAGTTCCCTCCCCTCCTTGCAAGGAGGGAGAGACCCTGATTAAAAGCATGCAGGAACCTTTAAAGACTTTTGACATTGCCCAACCCCCTTAGCCAAAGACCACCCCAAAATCATCATACATACATCATAATAATTTATAATAATAATTTATTATTTGCACCCCACCCATCTGGCTGAGTCTCCCCAGCCACTCTGGGCGGCTCCCAATCGAATATTAAAACTATACAGCATTATATATACATCATAGCATTATATATACATCATAGGAGGTGGTCTACAGCAGAAATCCTGTCTGCCAGGATACCTGATAATGGTCACTGATTGCATTACCTGGGCAGCCTGGGCATTCCTTTGGGATGGTTAATACTCTATTTCTTGAATCCAGGTCACAAGCTCACCCTAGTCATACATAAATACCCCTTAAGACAGGATTTGTAAGCAAAAGGACAATGGGAAGACTTTCCCCATTTGCCTCCCTTACTGCAGAGGAGTATTTGAGGTCATTGGGAGAGTCAAAAGGCTTCAGGATTGCTCTCCTGTACTCTTTCAGACACATGGTTTGTATATTTAGAAATGTGTGCATTTATGAATATTTTAATATCTGAGACCTTAAAATTCTAATAACACAGTGTTTTGGAAGGAAACAATCCCAGATGCCTAAAAAAAGCCATACTGGAAGCTGCCTAGCAACTGGTACGTAGTGAGGAAGGCAGTGCTGCCCAATCATGGGCTTAGGATTTGCTCCTTGGACCCCACAAACTGGGGGAGAAGCGGAGTAAAGGAGCCAAGAAAGAAAGCGGGGAAAAGCAGGGTATAAATAAGTATATAATAATAATAATACATAACTCAGGGACACAAAGGAAGACATAAACTGAGGGTGCAACAGAAAAGGAAAACCCAAGAGAAACCAAAGCACAGGAAGACAGAAAAAAAAAAGTACAAGTGCACAGTTATTTGGGGTGGGGGTGAGGAGTAGAGTTTTATATTATTGTTGGCATCTGTCTGTCTCAGGAGACATTGGAATACACTTCCGAGGATTAAATCAAATTGCAGTACCATGATAGAAATTTATGAACACGTGTAAAAATGAACAGAGTGGAATTATCCTTCCTCTCATAACTACCAGTTCTGCCTTGCTTTTCCTATCTATGCCCAGGACTGAAGTTCAGATCTTCACAGAAACATTTCCCTTTCATAGTGAGCATCTGCTGACACTCCAGCAGACTGGAAAAGGCAAGCAGGAAACAGACAGCCGTTGTTTCATAGCCTCTAATGGTCTACTATTCCCAGAGGCTGTGGTGTGAGCATTTTGCACCCAAGAAGGAGAGGTTTTCTGTCAGTTGCAGAAACCTGCAAATACCTCTCCTCTGCGCAGATTGTCTCAGCTTTTGCCGTCAGATCCTGATCACTTCTCCTGCCTGGGTTGTGCCTGGGTTAATGGCCACCTCCAGATGCAAATCAACTCAGCTGGTCCCCCAGACTGTCCCCTGGAAGTTTGGTGGCCCATCTGCTCAGGGTGGAACTTCCACGCAGAGCCCTTTAACAGGGGACCTGGAGATATCACACCTGCGGGAAGGAAAGAAGGTGATGCGCCACTTCGCCCCCTCCCAGAAAATAGACCACGGGATTCAACCCAATGCTTTATCAACCCAAAGTTGTGGTGACTGATATGAGCCCAATTTGTTTGCATGCAAATTCTTTCCCAGCCCCAAATACAGAGACCAATTATACCACAGCAAGGTCTTAAAAATGCAGTATCCACAGACCCGGTGGCTGGGCTGAACTGTTGCCAACTGTGCCACTTGGTCAGAGTGCAGCCGACCTTTAACTGCAGCAGCAGAGCAGAACCTTGCTCCCTCTGGTCTGCTCCCATACCCTGCCCACTGTGGAGGTCATGATTTGTGAATTTAAACGAGCGATTTTTGGTGGGCAATGCTGGAGTTCCCCACAGCCAGCCACTGTTGGTGCCAACAGCCAGCCACAAGGAGGCGTGCCAGGCTGCAACCATTGTCCACCCTTAATTATTCCCCCCCCCCCCGTTATTCAGCAGCCTCCCCACAGCCCAAACGTCAGGTTAGAGGGAAGCTGCCGAAGTTCAGACCACTGATCGATCGATCGATCAATCAATCGATCTCAGTATTGACTACACAGGCTGGCAGCATCTCTCCAGGGTTTCAGGAAGGGGACCTTTTCAGCCCCCACCTGGAGATGCTATGGGGCAGGGCCGAAACTAAGCTTTCTGTCACCTGGGACCCCACCCCCCAGATGTGTGTTTGTGTATGTACACACACACACACACACACACACACACACACACACACACACACGTGTGTCAAAGTCACATGATTGCAACCTCAAAAACAGCTGCCAGCCCAGTAGCTCCCTACAGAAATCAACAGCCGATTACCCCACAGAAAACCCTGATTGTGGAAAGAGGATAAGCAGGACTCTCAGTTGGGGTGGGAAACTCTCACAATGCAACCCATCGCCCCTCCGCTATGATGTTCTATAAGCATTAAATGCTAGCCCTGCTAGCTCCTATGGAGAGAGCAGTAGGGTGAGTATGCCAAAAGACGCTTTCCCTACCAAGATGCATCACACCGATCTGGGCAGCATCTGACCCAGGCAGCAGCAGCAGCCTTGCATAGAGGAAGGAGCCCTCTGCCATGGCGTAGGGTCCGTTCCTCAGAGTGTGGCATTGGGGTGATGGGGCGAAATGGCCTTAGACAGCTACATAGCGCAATAGTGTCCAAGTTCAAGCCTTGATTAAACAAGGGGGGGCGGGAATCTGTGGCCCTCCAGAGGCTGTTGGACTCCAAATCCCAGCACCCCAGCTAGCAGGCCCAATGGTCAGGATGATGGGAGTGGCAGTCAAACCAGCAAATCATGACCATCATCTTGGGGGGCTTCACAGCATGAGAATACAAGATTAAAAAACACACGAAATACACAATAAGAACAAGAACAAAACAAACCATACCCAGCCCCTTGCCTGTGCCCTTTACACTAGTCTAAAATTTAGCCTAGCAAAAGCAGTATCTGACACCACAGTGTGTCACTCTGAGGAAGGAGTGTGCATTTTGAGGAAAGGCATGGGGGCAGCCAGGTTAACTGGCCCAGCAGAAGCACTGCCAGCCATTTGCTGCAGTGGCAAACACTGTTTATAGTTTAACCATGAAACCTTTTTCTGCCTCTGTAGCAGAGCAAGAGGGACACTTGTAGGCCCATGATAGGCCCTGGCTGTCTCTATGGGGCAGACAGGGAGCAGATGTGGTTGTGGTTGTGGTTGGGTGGGGCTAGTATTATACTACCAATTTAGCTTATGACTAGGAACATGCCACTAATTTCCAAATTTTAGAACCAGCAAGTTGAAATTCACTAAATTTTGGGTCTCATCAATTAAATGTGAATTTTATTAATCCAGACCACTGATAATGTTTCTGTCTTTTATAATTTCCTGTATTCAATCAGTTTATTGCTGTTCACCATATAGAAGGTCCCAAAGTTTCCACTGTAATAAAAAGATACAAATGAAAACCAATTACAATTAAAAATCCACTATGCCAATATAGATTCAGTTGAAATCCCAGGGTAGGCTAAGCAACTCCTCCAAAGGCCCAGGCGAACAGATTCCCAGAGTCAGGGCACAATCACCCAGAAAGGGGGGGATGTTGGGGAGGGCGGGGTATAAATAAAATATTATTATTATTATTATTATTATTATTATTATTATTATTATTATTCTGTAGATCAGGCCCCCCACACACCTGCTGCCTTTCTGTTGTGCAGTCTGGGGCTTATGGGATTTGTGGTCCCCAACACCTGGAGGGCACCCAGTTGGGGAAGGCTGGCTTAGTTTGTCCAAAAATATATAGGAAGGAAAACAGGTCTGGCCTGGACTGAACTCAAGTCCCCATCATCACAGGAGAAGGTCGCTGCCCAGTTCAAAAAGGGTGAGGGTATGTGCTTTGCTGAACAGGAATTGTGGTGTGTTTGCGTTTTGACCTGAATGGGCACCTAAGCCCTGTCTTCGCGAGATCTAATCGCAGCGCTCAAGAACCACACCTAGAACACAAGGACCACTGGACACCTGTGGAATGCGATGACATCATACAGCATCAGTTTAGAAAGAAGGGCCAATCTTTTTCTTCAACTGTACTCCGTCAGAGTTCTTGTCCAGGTAGGTCATGGTACTGAGCTTGAGATGGAAAGGGGGGCAGACCTGCGTCTGTGGGGAGGGGGTGCCACAACCTAGGGACTGTCCTCTGCTGGGCCACCCTGCCGAGCTTCTGAGGACAGTGGAACTGCCAAGAGGGCTCCCTCTGCTGATCTCAACACCTGAGAGTGTCTGTAGGGAAGGAGGCTGTCTGTCAGATATTTGGGACCTGAGTCATTTCAGACTTTGAACACTAGTGTGAGCACCTTGAATTTGACTCTGAAGAAACAAATTAGCAATGGCAACTACTGCACTCATTTTAACAAAGGGGTGTTAAGAGTTGTAAATAGAACCCTAGCCAGCAATCATTTCCTTCTTTTCTGAAATGATTCTGTATTCATTTAAAAAGAGGGGAACATGTGCATGAGAGTCTGGCACTTTAATTTTATATTTTTGTATTAGCACATATTTTGTATTTCCCCCATGGATGTTCTACAAACAGTTTGCTTTTACTGGAAAGGATTCTCATTCCCCCTTTAATCATACAGTCCTTTGTATTCAAATGATATAATGCTGACTTTTTATGCCCTTTCCAAATAAGTGTGTGTGTGTGTGTGTGTACATTTGCAAACACACATCTGGAGGGTGGGGTGCCAAACTGGGTCTTTGACCCAGGTGACAGAAAGCCTTGTTTTGGCCCTGCTTTGTTATATCAGAATGCCTGTATTCAAGTAGGTGCCAAACTCTCAGGCACATGTTTTCCTCTTTTTAAATAACTGCAGAATCATTAAAATAGGTTATATTTTTTATAACGTTTTAAATAGCTTTTTCATAGCATTTTTTTTCTATAACTGTAGAGACTATAGAGCCAAGACGGAGGAAGGTCTACGACCCAGTTGTGGAAGTAAGTAGAATTACTTATTTGGTCCCACATCTCCCGCCACTGTCAGAATTATCTTAAGCCCACCCCACCCCCCAGCTCTTCATTGTACAAAATGCACAAATAAAACACACCAAGGACCAGAAACTAATTGGTTGCCATGGGAGTCATGCTAGATAGAATTGGGGTTACATGTTTGGACTGTCTTGCCCCAGTTAGCAACCTGACCACTGAATTCTGCACCGTCTGCTGTTTCTGATCTGTCGTCAAAGGCAGCCCCATACATATAGCATTGCAGTAATCCAGCCGAGAGACTGCCAGAGTGGGCAGTGTTGTTGTTCATTGGGAACGGGATCCTTCAGAAGGGAAGCAAATGCGCTCCCAACTCACAGCCCTGCAATTTAAATTTGCTCTCACCAATTACAGCAATTTATAGGACTTCTAGAGGCGTGAGGCTACACTTGAGGGGGGAAAAACATTTTTAAAAAACCCAAAATGCTTCTGAGCACATTGATTTTGTAAACGTGCCCCCTGCTGTATTCCCTCTATTTCCCAGCCTTAGAATAAATGGGACCCACAACATGGAGACATCACACCTGTCATTAAATGCAAGGAAGCTTTAAAGACTTTTCTTGGCAGTTGCTGTAACTGCTCATGTATGCAAAGCCTGACACATCTGAATTGGCAATGTGGTGCCTATTTGGTCATGTTGTCCAGGTGGTGTTTGTCTGTTTCAGTGCAATAAATCGAGATAAGCGTTTTTAAAAACAAAACAAAAAAACGCCTCAAAACTCTGGTGCTTCTTTTAAGTCTTGGAATTTCACATGCTGCTATGAGGGTTTGGCCTGATGGATGTGTTTTACTTAGCAGCTAGGACTAGTTATCATAAACTTGTGCCGGAGCTGTACTGTTTCAGACTTCAGGTAGGATCTGCCATAAAAACCACTAGATTTCAAGGAGAAGGGTCCTACTCTAGCCTTTTCCCTCACATACTAGCTTTCTAAGTGCAGAGGCTGATGGATTTAATTTTAAATCATATATCCGGACTCACAACTTCTAGCTGTGAGCACCAATAAACAGATGAAGTTCAGCTTCAGAGGTTTTGAAGTAATTCTTCTTTTATTTCAATAAACTAAACATCTATAACTATAAGATACAGACTGTGTGAGTTTCAGTCATCTAACATAAGTAAGAACGCATCTTTACCTCAGAACACACTCTCCAGAACTGACAGTTAGGAATGACAGTTACCAAGGAAGACTCCCCCCCCTCCATTTTTTGTACATATCCCTTTTAAATCTCAACTCAGTTAAAAGTTCTTTAGATAGCCACCCTGGCTTCTTTAGGCACCTTCCATGTTTCCGTCTCATAGGTATTGCCTGAAGTTATGCTTTTAATACCTCCCTTTTAACAAACTCCCAACCATTATGAACTCCCTTCCCTTTTGGTATTACTGTCCATGGGATCTCACCCAGCGCTTGCCTAAGTTTTCTGAAGCAGTTTGTACTAACTGCTTTGTATTAAAGCAGTTTGTACTAGCTGCTTTAATAGATCAAGGCACACTATTACTGAAATGTATTGAAAATTCACATGTTGCAATAAATAATTTTATTCTTATTATTAATGAGTAAGGCCATTCAAACTGCAGGGTCTGGTATGCCTTGGGATAGAAGTGTATTTTAAGAATTAGCTTCCACACACAAATACTTCAGGTCTGCTCTGCTCTGAAAATAATTTATTTAAAGTTACGACCCATTCTGGTGGTAGAAATAGGTTAAAAGATAGATGTAAAATGTCCAAATAAAATCAGATTTCAGAGAGCTAGAACATGTCCAATGATAATCCTACTCTCCCTGTTTTCCCTCACTTTACTGCAGTCACCCAAAGCTGTCTCAAGTTAAAAGTTGTAAGTTGTTCGGACTGCATAGCTTTAGGTTATTCTATGTTTGGGGGCTATTTACAGTTACCATTTTTCCATATTTTTTGCTCTCAAATGGTAATAATTCAGAAACCAAACAGGTTATATTAAATGTAGCCAGGGTGATTCCCTCCATTATCGGCTAAATCATTCCACACTTGTGCATAAATCAAGCCTCTTCTGCCATTTCGTTTCAGACTCTCCCAAAGTCAGCTTTAGTTATTCCGAATGGACTTGGGACTCTCTTCAGAATTTCCATCAATGTAAGAAGCACAAAACTGATCGTTGGGATTCTCTGCATTTTATTTCAGGTGAGCATTTTTATTTCAGTGCCTTTGGCTTTGCCCCTGTCCACTGGTCCTGTTAGCTAGGGATCATGGGAGTTGTAGGCCAAAACATCTGGAGGGCCGCAGTTTGGGGATGCCTGCCCCAAAGACTGCACTCTGTGCATAGAGAGCCCTTCTGCCCAGCCAGATCCAGTGCGCCCAGAACGCCAAGCCAAGCCGTGTCTCAGCACAAAGGCGCCACGTGGGGCTTCCTGGAGCGAAGAGCAGGAGTTGCTTTGCTCCTCCTCTGGTCCTGCTGCACTTGAGACAGGGTTTCGCTTAAGGCTCAGGCACACTTTCCCGGGGCAAAACCACTCTTTAGCACTCAGATTGTTGATATTTAGCAGGAGAAATAACCACATTCATTTTCCTTCTTTACTTTCAGGAAAGAAAACTTCCCCCAATTGTCACCTCACAAGAAATATTGGAGGTGGAGGGTAAGAAGATTGACCTCCTTTGGCAGATGGCCTTCTTGGTGATTCACATACATGTAGGTTTCTAACCACGTCCTATAGAGGACATTTGCTTGCTCCAAAGGCTCACTGCAAACAAGTATTTAAATAATAACATACTGAACACACACACACACATGTATATGTGCAGCATGTTAATATTTAAATATTTATTTATATAAATATCCCGTGGTCTTTAACATTGCAGGGCTAGTTGCTTAGCATCACCAAAAGGTCTCAGGTTATACCAGAAGGATGATCTAATTCAAGACAAAGATAAATTTGAGAAAACAGTGGTACCTCGGTTTACAAACACAATTGGTTCCGGAAGTCTGTACTTAACCTGAAGTGAACTTTCCCATCGAAAGTAATGGAAAGTGGATTAATCCGTTCCAGGCGGGTCTGCGGAGTACTCAACCTGAAGTGTACTTAAAACGAGGTATGAGTGTAATTGGTTCCGGATGTCCGTACTTAACCTGAAGCGTACTTAACCTGAAGCGAACTTTCCCATCGAAAGCAATGGAAAGTGGATTAATGCGTTCCAGACAGGTCCGCGGAGTACTTAAACTGAAAATACTCAAACCGAGGCGTACTTAAACCGAGGTATGACTGTACCTCAGAATAGTGAGGAAGGCCTATAAAGGGTGTTACATCATGGCATCCTTTTATAGGCATTTATTATTATTATTATTATTATTATTATTATTATTATTAGCCGCCTATCCAACTAGGTTGCCCCATCCACTCTGGGCAGCTCACATCAAAATAATAATAACACAATGAAACATTGAACAACTCAAGTTATTGTGATTCTGAACATGGAGGTTCCATTTGTAGTTACCACAGCTTAGCATAGTACCGGTACCTTCATAGGCCTATATTCCCTGAACTGGCCTGATTGTGAACTGGTGCTCTTTTTCTACAGGAGCAGAGGAGAAAGAAAGAGCCACCAAAAGCCGCTCCAGGTGAGGTACCATCTTGTATGAAGAAGTCGTCCAAGTGCATTTGGAACCTCGGAAGCCTCTAGCTGAAGGGGCCACAATCTGGTGTTGAAGCAAGACAAAAGAATGCTTCCTTCTCCGCCCACCATTTTGTTTCCAACAGCTCCCCTGCCAAAGAAGGGGAAAAAAAAGAGGACCCTTCCTCCATTTGGGAAAGATTGTCGAGACCAAAACAGAGGGAAGAAAAACAAATAGCAGCAGCAGCACAATCTAGTCCTGATAGAAAAAAGCTTGGATGTCCCCCAAACGGTACATTTCCACCACTATCAAAAGTCTGAGAAAAGTCAAAGAACAGGATCAGTAGGGGACGTCCTTAGACAGGGCTTCTGCTGATGGGATTCACTAGTAGTTGAATCAAATGCTTGCTTAGCTTGACCATGGAGCCTTCAGAAATTTAGTTTCAATGTGAGCTTGGGGAGTGGGCATTTCTTAGCTTAGGTTTAAAACATATGGGGATATGAATAATGAGTTAAAATAATACTGTTTTTTGGGGGGGGGCAAAAGGCAGGTGACTTAGTGGGCAGGGTGGGGTCCTCCCACGGACAGTCAGGTTTATGTTTTGATCCAGGCATCCCCAAACTGCGGCCCTCCAGATGTTTTTGCCTACAGCTCCCATGATCCCTAGCTAACAGGACCAGTGGTCGGGGAAGATGGGAATTGTAGTCCAAAACATCTGGAGGGCCGAAGTTTGGGTATGCCTGTTAAATTTAATCCTCTTAAATTTATCTAAACTGAGGTTTGATGCCAAAGCCTTTCTCTCACACAACTGGCAAGATTCACACAGCTTTGATGGCGTAGCAACAGCAAACAGTGCTAGATAGTGGATCAATTAACATTATGAATGCTATGCTAATCATTAAAGTGCAGGTGGATTCATTCTGAGTCATGTCCATGCTTGCATTTCAGATTTCTCCCTAAGGAAGACCAAAAGAAAACACCAAGAAAGAAGAAAAATAAAGATCTTGTAAAAATTGAACCCCTTCCCTCCTCCTTCCACTTCGGTTACATGCTTTCCTTCCTGCCCCCCATTCCCAAATAATTTGCATTGCCCTTTAAATGTTTTGGTTTTAGATTTTGAAAAAATATTTTTAAAGGTTTTTGAGTGTTCAACATTTTGCAGCAGATTTTCCATTGGTATTTGTTTTCTGTATTGTTTAAATCAGTTTAAACCAGTTTAAACCAGTTTGTTTAAATCAAAATGTAAGTCTATAGGTAGAGGTTTTAGGTATTTATTGCTACAATTTAGTTGACAAATTAATGTTACTGCAAAGCCATACATTCTGTTAAGTCTTGTTTGCTTGAAACACTAGAATATTTTTGAAGTGCACATGGCTTGTTGTGTATTTTACGTGATTCACCTTTTTTAACCCAAGATTCACCAAGATGTACTTTAATTCAGGGCATTATAAAGTTAAACATTTTTGGAAAAATCTTTATATTTAAAACACTGTAACCCTTTTGACAAATAAACTAAATATAATGAAATGCCCAGGCTGCTCATTTAATTTCAGTTCATGTCTTTTAAAGGTATATCTTTTAAATATCAAAATTGGGCTCTTGAGCATGTTAATTGTTATACTTTCACTGTTTTGATCTGTGTGAAGCTTTTCATTTGTAAGTTTTAAACCAGTCTTTGTTTGACAGGCTTGTGTGTGTGTGTGTGTGTGTGTATATGTGTGTGTGTGTGTGTGTGTGTGTGTGTGTGTGTGTGTGTGTACACTATGGGAACTAATTGTAATTTATAATTTTCTATGTCATATAATTCCAACCACCTTCTCAAACAAGCAATATAATATATATTGCCACATTATCTGGTGAAAAGGTTAAAGTACTTCATTTCTTCCACTTTTAGATGCAAATCCATTTTTATTTCTTTTAATCGAAAGTTACTCATCTATTTTTACATCATTTGTTTTCCTGACCCGTATTTAAAAGCCAAAAGGATACTCTAAACAATGGCCAGTGACTTATTTTAGAAAGTGTCCCAAGTTACGTGCCTAACACTACATTGCATACAGAAATAAATACAAAGGTATACTGGTAAAACAATCAAGCAAACAAACATTTGCCAAGTTCAGTTCATTCTGTGCAGAATAGAGCATCTGCCATGTTATCTCTGCAGAGCTTTTACTGGTCCATCATATTGTTACATTTCTCCAACCAGTCTTATCTGACCTCAGTCTCCTTCAGTTCCTTTACATTCTTCTCTCTCTATGTCCTTTTGCTATGTAAATTTACATATCTCCCTCCCTCTCTCACACACGCGGTTGCCTCAGATGCTAGTCCAACTCAGAGTAGACTCACTGAAATGAATTAAAAATCCAAACATTACTTTCAATGGGTCTGCCCTAAGTAGGATTTAGTTAGATGTAGCCTGTTATTATGACCAAAGTATCTTATCTAAAAAGATCTGCACATACCAGCTTACCTGAGTGCATTATTCTCAGGGTGGGGGAGACTCATTTATTTATAATTGCTTAATCATATGGGACTAAATTGCATTATGTTGTAAGGACCTTTCATAAAATCTTAGAATTGTAAAGTTGGAAGGTACCCCAAGGGTCATCTAGTCCAACCCACTGCAATGCAGGAATTTCAGCTAA
Organism: Zootoca vivipara; assembly: GCF_965207765.1. Classification (NCBI taxonomy): domain Eukaryota; kingdom Metazoa; phylum Chordata; class Lepidosauria; order Squamata; family Lacertidae; genus Zootoca; species Zootoca vivipara. The sequence goes on from NC_142582.1 coordinate 15,270,310, forward strand.
AGCTTCCATGACAGATGGCCATCCAACCTCCGATTACAAACTTCCAAGGAAGGAGAATGCAAGACCTCCCAAGGGAGTCTGTTACGCTGTTGAAGGGCTCTTGCTGTCAGAAAAGTTCTTCCTGATGTTTCATCAGAATCTCCTTTCATGTAACTTGAAGCCATTGTTTTGTGTCCTACCCTCCAGAGCAGGAGAAAACAAGCTTGTTCCATCTTCCATGTGACAGCCCTTCAAATATTTGAAGATGACTGTCATATTTCCTCTCAATCTTCTCGTTTCCAGGCTAAACATACCCAGCTCCTTCAAGCACTCCTCATAAAGCTTGTTTTCCAGACCCTGGCCTTGATCATCTCGGTTGCCCTCTCTTCTGCACACGTTCCAGCTTGTCAATGTCCTTCTTAAATTGTGGCGCCCAGAACAGGACACAGTATTCCAGGTGTGGTCTGACCAAGGAGTGGTACTGGAGGGCCGAAGTTTGGGGATGCCTGATCTAGAGACTAGACTTCTGTTGATGCAGCCTAGAATAGCATTAGCTTCTTTTGTTTCAGCATCACATTGTTGACTCATATTGTGCTCTACTAAGACTCCTAGATCCTGTTAACATATAACTGCTGGTAAACCAAGTGTCCCCCATCTTATATTGGTGCAGCTGGTTATTTCTGCCTAATCACATAGAACCTTTCAGGCTGAAAGGGACTAGTGCAGGCATCCCCAAACTTCAGCCCTCCAGATGTTTTGGACTACAATTCCCATCATCCCTGACCACTGGTCCTGTTAGCTAGGGATCATGGGAGTTGTAGGCCAAAACATCTGGAGGACAGCAGTTTGGGGATGCCTGGACTGGTGGGACTTAGAAGAACAGAAAGGAAAATCATAGAATCATAGAATCATAGAGTTGGAAGAGACCACAAGGGCCATCCATTCCAACCCCCTGCCAAGCAGGAAACACCATCAAAGCATTCTTGACATATGGCTGTCAAGCCTCTGCTTAAAGACCTCCAAAGAAGGAGACTCCACCACACTCCTTGGTAGCAAATTCCACTGCCGAACAGCTCTTACTGTCAGGAAGTTCTTCCTAATGTTTAGGTGGAATCTTCTTTCTTGAAGTTTGAATCCATTGCTCCGTGTCCGCTTCTCTGGAGCAGCAGAAAACAATCTTTCTCCCTCCTCTATATGACATCCTTTCATATATTTGAACATGGCTATCATATCACCCCTTAACTTTCTCTTCTCCAGGCTAAACATACCCAGCTCCCTAAGCCGTTCCTCATAAGGCATCGTTTCCAGGCCTTTCACCATTTTGGTTGCCCTCTTCTGGACATGTTCCAGCTTGTCAATATCCTTCTTGAACTGTGGTGCCCAGAACTGGACACAGTACTCCAGGTGAGGTCTGACCAGAGCAGAATACAGTGGTGCTATTACTTCCCTAGATCTAGATGCTATACTCCTATTGATGCAGCCCAGAATTGCATTGGCTTTTTTAGCTGCTGTATCACACTGCTGACTCATGTCAAGTTTGTGGTCTACCAAAACTCCTAGATCCTTTTCACATGTACTGCTCTCAAGCCAGGTGTCCCCCATCCTGTATTTGTGCCTTTCATTTTTTTTGCCCAAGTGTAGTAGTACCTTACATTTCTCCTTGTTAAAATTCATTCTAATGAATTTCCCTTCTAATGGGTTCCAGTCATTTGCTGTGATTGGGGAATTTTTTAAAAAATGGAATTTTGTAAAGCACTTACCTAGATTAGTGAAGGTTTAAGAAGGCAGTCCTCATCTGACCAGACCACCCATAGGCACCAACTCCCTATGGCTGAGGGGACCTCAGACCACCCCACCCCCCGCAAAATTGGGATGGGGCTAAACCCACCCACCCACCTTGAGGGGCCAGACCTCGCTGTGGCGGGTCTTGCCGGGCTTTCCCACGCCTGTGGCGGGCTACGAAAAGGCACAATGGGGTTTTTTTTGCAGGCATGGGGCGGGCACCTATGTCACCACCTAAAGCCACTGTACTTGAGCACTGTACTTATGGCCGTTCACAGAAGCAGCAAGCAGCTATGAGAGATTACATCCTCCTTTATTGCTCCTACTTCGCACTATTCTTGGGTGCTTTTGCCAGGCAGGAATAGGTGCTTGAGCTCTGTCTGTTGTTGAAGCAAGAGAAACCTTGCCACCTCTTGGGGGAGACAAGGGAAGGACAGTCAGAGGGGAGGAGGCAAATTGACAGGACTCCCGCATGAGGAACAGCAAGAGGGGCAGCAAACTCAGTGACACCCCCCCCCCCCGGCAGCAAATCCCTTAGCTATGCCACTGAGTAAGTATCTTATTTTTCCTTCTTTTAATACAGTAATTACAATGTCGGGGTGTGTGTGACAAGGAGGAGACAGGAGACATCCCTGAGGAGGAGGTCAGTTCCCCAACACAGGAGCTAGATGTATGGAGGAACGTGACTCATAGAAGTAGAAGGCCCAGGGATCGCTCTGAGTGTTTAGAACTACACAATCCATTTGAAGTGTTCTCCCTTAACATGGAAGGCGAAGAACAGACTCCATTTGAAGATCTCTCCCTCATCACAGTTGATCAGAAATATGAAGACGAGCAGCAAAGTCAGTCCTCCGGGAATATGCAGGTGACATCAGAAGGGACAGCACATGGAAGAATCCCGACCAAGCCTATGAGGAGGCGTGTAGTGGTGATAGGGGATTCCCTACTGAGGGGGTACAGAAGCAGTGATCTGTGGGCCTGATGAGACGTCTCGAGAGGTGTGCTGTCTCCCTGGGGCCAAGATCCAAGATGTAACAGAACGGCTGCAAGGAATCATAAAACCCACCGACAAATACCCCTTCCTTTTGCTCCATGGGGGAAGCAATGACACTGCAAGCCATAGCCTTCAGAAGATCAAAAGTGATTATGAGGCTCTCGGCAGGAAGTTGAAGCAATTAAATGCACAAATTGTCATCTCATCTGTCCTCCCAGTTGAATGACATGGCCCAGGGAGAGAGGAAAAAATAGGGGAAGTGAACAACTGGCTTCGCAAATGGTGCAAGCAGGAACGGTTTGGATTCTTAGATCACGGTCTGCAGTTTCTTGAAGATGGACTTCTGCACCTCACAAGGGTTGGGAGGAATGTTTTTGCCATGAAACTCAAAAACCTGACACTCTGGTACGTTTGCCAACATTGGCGCATGTATTGTGCAGCTAAGGGCCTTTCCAGAGATTTGAACGTTCAGATCTGATTGGTGGAATTTCAGCATTGTCCCAGAGAACTATCCAGTGGTGGATGGGGGGGGGGGAGGCTGAAGGTCCAACCAATTGGAAGTTAATTTTTCTGAGAAGGCAACCAGCTCAGTGCTATCACGGTTAAATGACAGCATTTAATGTTCTTTACAGACAGTAGCTGAGTGTATTTTTTTTTTAGTCCTGAGCAGAGGGAACACTGGCTCTTTACAGTGATGTCAGAATCTGTTTTTATTATAATATTTTTACAGGATATCCCAGTTGAGCTAGATAGCGTGTTTACAATGAAGCCTTGTCCAAGGACAGATTAACACTATTATACAATACATACAGCAGTACAAAGCAGTTACAGTACAAGCTACCAGCATGTTGTAAATCATGTCAAAGCTTCATGTCACACCTGATTAACTAGCTGGCTGTAATGTTAGCAAACGATCCAAGAACATTTGCTTCGCTGTTGCAAAGGGTGCTGGCAGGATGAATATTGTCTGGTTGTCAGTTCATATGAGAGAGAGGCTTTGCTTTTCAGCATTTACTTCATACGAACTCTTAAGGACCCAACACGGATGGAAATGGCCTCTTGTGAGGTAGATTGGCTTCGCCACAGATGATTCATTGACTGGATCAAGTTACACACATCTTTGCCTTCCTCCAGCGTCACTGAGGCCTTAAATATTACATAAAAGTTGCTGCTGACAAATGTGCAAATCAAGGAGTTGGAACACGTTCCATATGAATAGAGGGTGAAGCTTCAGAGGCAGAAGGAGGAGGAGGAGGAGGAGGAGGAGGAGGAGGAGGAGGAGGAAGAAGAAGAAGAAGAAGAAGAAGAAGAAGAACAAGAAGAAGAACAAGAAGAAGAAGAAGAGTTTGGATTTGATATCCTGCTTTATCACTACCCTAAGGAGTCTCAAAGCGGCTAACATTCTCCTTTCCCTTCCTCCCCCACAACAAGCACTATGAGGTGAGTGGGGCTGAGAGACTTCAGAGAGAAGTGTGACTAGCCCAAGGTCACCCAGCAGCTGCATGTGGAGGAGCGGAGACGCGAACCCGGTTCCCCAGATTACGAGTCTATCACTCTTAACCACTACACCACACTGGCTCACTGGAAGAAAACCGGAAGGATATAAATGATTTTAAATAGAGGGATATAAAATATATTGTAAATGATACTAGAGCATAGAGCAAAGTCCCCCACCCCCATCATAGTACTAGAGGCTGGGGGTCACCCAATGAAATTGATAGATCCGAGGCTGACAGAATAAAACACCTCTTCAAATAAAATGCAATTTGGAGATTAAAATGTACCTCATGTGGGGGAATGAAGTCAGGTGAATCAGTTAACTTTAACATGTTCAAGAGCTCTATTTAAAACAATTGTGCAAGATTACAGGAGAAGAAATTGGTAGGCAATTTAAACTTAGGAAAGGAGTGACATCACAAAGACGAGATTGCTGTTGGCACTTGGATGTGTCCCTCATCCTGAATCTCATATGAATCACAGCTGCGTGATACAGCGGCAGGCTGGGGTATGTGCTTCTGAGTGCAGTGCTACCAACTATGTGGCATAAGCGATGTGCAATGTTTTCGGGTCATGCTTTTGGATTGCTCTGTTACAGAAACTATGCCTACTGTCGTTTTGATCTTTTAAAAATAAAAAGTCCAGCACAAATTCTGCTACCTTTACTGGAAGCAGACCTTGATGCCATTAGTACAGGACCCTGAAGAAGAAGTTCACGAATCCCTACCAACAAGAAGACCATTAAGTCCAGAGTCTTAACAATGCTCACCCGCCCTATTGATAGGAAGCCCTGTGCAAGCAGCTTAAAAGCTCTCCAGAGGCACCAGCTGGCAATCTAGGAGCTTCAACCACATAGTTGATTCCAATGTTGCTGCCCCTTTGCCTCTCCCGAGTTGCAAGCAGCAAGAGATGCAAAATTGCTCCTGCGGCTGCTTCTTTTGTTGAGATCTCTGTGTTACAAAATTATTCAACAGGCCAGCAATGACGGCTGGGAAAAGGAAGTAACCATTGAAGTCGCTGACTTCAATGAAACCCTTTTATGTCATTCCCATTTGAATATGAGCAAAGGTGAATTGCAGTATCACAGGAAGGTTCGAGAGCAAACGCACTACAGCTGCTTCAAGCGCCTCAAGCGATATCTTGTGAAACCCAAGGTGAAGACGTGAACAGAGCCTACATACCTGAGCATAGACAGTGTTAAGACATTTCATAATATCAGTCTGGTGAGTGATTAAGCAAGTAGTCAATTGATTTCAAGGGTGTGTTGCCATCACTGACTTTATCAGCTTCAAAAGCCTTGATCTGGGGCTGTCAGCTTTAATTTCCTTGAAGGCTTCTGTACCTTAAACACCTGTGTAGAACATAGCTGCCAAGTCTCCCGTATTCCCTGGGAAATCCCTGTTTTCCCGGCTGTCCGCAGCCGAAAAAAAAGGATTTTTTTTTGTTTTTCCCCGGTCTATTCTGGCGCGGCAGCCATTTTGGGACTGGGCGGAGCATGCTCAGAAGCGACTTTTGATGCTGCTTTGCCCAGTTCCAAAATGGCTGCAGCGCGACTTCTGGTGCGGCGGCCATTTTGGAACAGGGTAGAGCAGCATCAAAAGTAGCTTCTGAGCATGCTCCGCCCAGTTCCAAAATGGCGGCAGCGCTACTTCCAGTCTGCTACTTCCGGTCCAGTCCCTTATTTCTCAGGCCGGAACTTGGCGGGTATGGTGTAGAAAAATGAGCAGGTGAAGCATTTCACATTGACTATCAGAGTCTATATATCAGGCATCCCCAAACTGCGGCCCTCCAGATGTTTTGGCCTACAACTCCCATGATCCCTAGCTAACAGGACCAGTGGTCAGGGATGATGGGAATTGTAGTCCAAAAATCTGGAGGGCCGAAGTTTGGGGATGCCTGCTATATATGTTGCTGAAGTGACAAGCAAGCAGCCCTTCTTTCACTCCATCCCATCTCACCACAGTAGCATATGAGAAGTGCAGCAGCTCATGGCAAAGAGCAAGAATGTGGGCCCTTCCCACTGGATCGCTTAAAATGAATGGCAAACACCACCGCAGTTGTTACCACGCACCAGTCACAGGGATTTTTGTGTTCTTTACACAACACAGCGTTCAAAAACCCGTTTCAGCTGTCTTTCAGTCTGAAATGGTGCAGTCCTTAAGAATGCCATTGGTGTCAGTATGGAATAATGGTGCTATGAGACCTCTGCTGGTAGTTTGTATTCATAGCAATCTCAATTTGAATAGAATAGATGTTTAATCAATCAGAAGTAGAGGTATTCTATTTCTAGTCAGTGTCATATGCTCAATAATAAGTCCATTCAAATTCTGTCCTACTATATAAAGGTAAAGGGTAAAGGGACCCCTGACCATTAGGTCCAGTCGTGACCGACTCTGGGGTTGCGGTGCTCATCTCGCGTTATTGGCCAAGGGAGCCGGCGTACAGCTTCCAGGTCATGTGGCCAGCATGACGAACCAGAGCAGCACACAGAAACGCCGTTGACCTTCCCGCTGTAGCAGTACCTATTTATCTACTTGCACTTTGATGTGCTTTTGAACTGCTAGGTTGGCAGGAGCTGGGACCGAGCAACAGGAGCTCACCCCGTCGCAGGGATTCGAACCGCCGACCTTCTGATCAGCAAGCTGTAGGCTCTGTGGTTTAACCCACAGCGCCACCTGCGTCCCGTTACTATATATATATTCTCAAATTAATATATATAATATAATTCTCTCTCTCTCTCTCTCTCTCTCTCTCCAATTGTACCTTGGAAGTCAAACAGAATCCATTCTGCAAGTCCGTTCGACTTCCAAAACATTCAGAAACCAAAGCGTTGCTTCTGACTGACTGCAGGAAGCTCCTGCAGCCAAACAGAAGCCGTGGAAGCCACGTCGGACGTTCGGGTTCCAAATAACGTTCGCAAACCGGAACACTCACTTTTGGGTTTGCGGCGTTCGGAAGCCAAAATGTCCAAGTACCAAGGCGTTCGGGATCCAAGGTACAACTGTATATAAAATTCATACAGTATTTAAAATACGCACATCCGATGACAAAATAGCCATTGGAATACATACTCCATGTCAATTTGCTTTATTAATGTGAAATTATTATTTACATTTATAAACTGCCCATCACCCAGAAGGATCCCTGGGTGATACATATATAATGGCAATGATAAAACATTTACGGTAATTTAAATATCACTAAAATCACATTAGACTGATAAAACCATTTCTTGGCATACACCACTGAAAAAGCCTTTACAGTATAAGCTGAAACTCAACTTTCATTTTTCCCAAAGAACATCTGGGTGGCGCAGTTATCACCAACGGGTTGCCATTCTTTTGTGCAACCATATCTTTTTATTTCATTGCAGTGGTAGTTATTATTGGAAAATATTTAGTCAGCAGACTGAAATTTTAGATATGGAATCACACACAGTTTTTGTATCTTATTGTTGTGAACCCACATATGACTATTTGTTAATAGCTGTATATTCTATTGACCTTTGGGCCATAGCTTTGTTTGTTTTAATTTCCTAATATTTATGCATGATAAGATATGACGTTCATTTGTCTCTAGATAAGCAGTCCAGAAAAGTAGCCACATTAGTTTGTTGCAACAATAATAAAATACAACAGCAAAGAGGCCTGTGGTACATTCAAGCATAAGCAACTTATGGTAGTAGGAGCATTGTAAGCAAAAACCTATTTAACAGATGCATATATAGAGATTTGAAGGGCAACTTGTATTCTTTGAGAGCCCACTTAACTGGAGAATACATTCAAAGATTTGTGTGTGGCAGTCAAGGGCTAGGTAAGTATTATTATTTGTAGCCGCAAAAGGTGTTTTTCAAAAATATATTTTATATTTTTACTTAACTTTGAATTCATTTTTTCAAATACAGCATGTAGCAATATTTTAAACTATGTCTTTTGTATATATATATATATATATATATATATATATATATATATATATATAAGATTTTGTTTTTATGTCAAACATTTCTTATCTACATAGAGCAGAGGTCAAAGAGGAAGACCAAGGTCAAAACACATTTGGGTTCTTTGATACTTTGTGAGCTACCGTATATCTGTTCATATCGCTGATCTTTTGTCAATGTACTCTGTAGGTGTTTGGATTCTTTTGCTATGGAGAGATAGAGATTGTTTTCCATTGTCATTAGATTCCATAAAATCATTTTTACATACCAAATATATTTTATGATAGCTTTTAACAGTTAATTTTTAGATCCTTTTTTAAATCACATGTATGTGGACAGAGACAGTGGATATACAGTACATAGCAGGGCTGAAGTATGAACCCCCCCCCCCCCCGTATATGGTATCTTCTCATAATCTATGACAAAGCTTTGTGTCTTAAAATACACAATACTTTGCTGTTTGTTTAGAGGGAATGTGGCAATCATGGTTTCTTGGAGGTATTAACCAGGAACTTTGATTGGATACATCAGTACAGTGGTACCTTGGTTTGCAACCGTTTTGGATTACAACCACGTCAAACCCTGAAGTGTGTCCCGCCTTCTTGGATTACAAGCCTTTTTTTGTATTACAACCAATTTTGGGGGGAGGCACCATTGGCTAAAGCACACCTTGTGTTACAACCTGTTTTGGTTTACAACCGTACCTCTGGAACGGATTATAGTTGTAAACCAAGGTATCACTGTACACACTCATGGACAGCAGCACAAAATTGAGAGTTTGTGGCATAAAAGTCCCGGGCAAGGTTTTGAGGTGATACTAGATGTCAGGATCATGATGTACGTGATAAGAGGCTTCAGAATCCTGTATAGAGCTGGTCATGTACCAGACAGCTAGCGGAGGATACCGTTCAACCACTTGATACAGTGGTACCTCGGTTTAAGTACTCAATTGGTTCCGGGGTGCCATTCACTCCCCAAAAAGTACTTAAACCAAGCGCCGATAGTGCACGTGTCCAAAGCGCCAACAGAGCACGTCTGTGCATGCACAAACCACACAGATCGCTTCTGCACATGCATGCACCACGGAACCCAGAAGTAAACACTTCCAGATCCACGGAGTACTTAAACTGAAAGTCAGGGCCGGCTCTACGGCCAGGCTGGGTGGCGCAGGGTGCCACGGTGCCGGCCCGCCGGGGGGGGGGGGATAAAGAATAATCTCTGGGTTATTTGTGGAGCATAGGAATTCGTTCTTTTTTTTGTCTTTCCTTTTTCAAAATATAGTCTGCCCCCCCCCCCCAGGTCTGAGGGACAGTGGACCGGCCCCCGCCTGAAAAAGTTTGCTGACCCCTGTGCATTTCCCAGTCCAGGACTTTGTATTGACCCTGCATGTCTCTGTCGAACACGACTTTTACTATCAAGATCACACGTTGAAAAGATTTGGAAAGTGCCCCTTGCCTAGTCATCTGTGGCACAGTAAGAATTGCCTCCAAAGCAACCAGGCAGAAAAACCTGAAGTTTGTTACTGTTGCAAAATGGTATTCTGTGACAGAGAACAGAACTGAAAGGAGGAGAGAGAGAGATAATAATAATAATAATAATAGTACCATTATTTTTTAAAATATATTTTTTTAAAAATAGTGGTATTCTGTGGCTGAATAGAATTCTGTGACAAAGAACAGAGCGGAAGGAGAAAAGAGAGAGAAACTCATCCTCAACCGAAAACACTTCGGCCTCAGCAGAGGCTCCGCGGCTGACAGGGAACTCCCCATTTTTCCGACCGCATTTTTTATTTTATCTCTCACACAGCCCGTCCGCTCCCCTGACGCCCTGACGCCCGGAGAGCCCGCCCGGCCAACCCCCTGGGCGACGACGACGCTTCTCTCTCTCGCCAGGCGCCGCCGCCGCCGCCGCCTCGAAGCCCCTCTTCTCTCGGCTTCTGCAGCCCCTGCGGCAGGTGAGTCAAGGAGGCGCGCGAGGGGGAGGGGGAGCCGGGAGAGGAAGGCGCGAAAGACGCCGAGAAGCGGGCGACACCCGCCTCCCCTGGCAAAATTCACCTCAGGACTTCAATTTTTCTCCTTTTTTTTTTTTTTTTGGCCCGAGGCGGAGGCACGTGCCCCCCGCCGCCACGTTTTATTATTTAATTTTAATTTTAACAGCGTTAAAGCCTGTTATTTCACACACACACACACACACTTCACCCGCCTCCAGGGAACTGTAGTTCGTGTGAAGGTGGGAATTGTAGCTATGGGTGCCGACTTGATTAAAGTATTTGAGAAGGGGGGGGGGTTGTCCCAGGTAAGCCCCGCCCCCACCAGCCGTCACGTGACACACGGTGCAGGCGCGCCGTTTGAAGGGGAATTGCCCACTGAGGGGCCCTCAAATACTGTATTTTATTTTGTGGGTGTGTGGTGTGGTGTGGGGGGAAAGACCCCCCCATAGGCCCTAGGAGTTGGCCAGGATTTATGTATTTTTTTGGGGGGGGGGGAGATGGGCATCCACCTGTCCCCCCTCCTCTTGGCTGGAAGATTTCGGACAGAAATATGCCTCCCCAACAATTTCTTTTGGTGCCATGTGCTTAAAAAAAAAACCCTGCCCAAATCTCCAATCATTTGATATTCAAACTAACATCAGGTAGCATGGGTGTAGCCAGGATTTTTTTTGGGGGGGGGGTAGCTTCCCCACCACCCCCTTAAAGTGATTGAGCTTTTTGGGGGGTAAAAAAATCCCCCAAAAGAGGACATTACAGGGGCAGGCAGAACCTCAGTTAACTGAGCACTTACAATGCTTTCGAATGATTTTTGTGGATCCCGTCGAGAAGTTTCTTTCATGCGCTTAACATGTCCCATCTCCAATATAAGCTCCAGTTGATTAGTTGAAACTCTAGTTTCTAATATTGTGTTTTTAAACATCTCCCAAGCATTTTGGAGTGATTTGATCCTCTTGACGTTGTTTTTCAACTTTCTTTTCACCACTCTCCTCATTGAAACCAAATGGTTCTTGATGACATACACATTGCTTGTGTTTTTCCACTGCCTGCGTTTAACAGAAAACAAACAAGTCAGCATTTGCCAGGGGTGGGGGGTTTATTATTCATCATTGTCAAAGGCAACTGACTCATTTGTAAATGTGCTATACCTGTATTTTCCAGTCTAGATGATGGGGCACTTAACCTGGGAGTAGCCCAACACTGAGTTGCTCAAATATCTTTATTTTTCAAAGAAGAATTGAAACAAGAAGGTGTAGTATCATATTTCCTTTGCAAACCCTCTATGCCCAGACTCACTTTTAATACTTGGTGGGTATTGTGGTGCATTTATCTTCATTTATTTGTTTTTTCGCATAAGTAGACATCTGCATCCTGTTTGGTGATAAGAGTCAAATACCTACTAGTTTCCCAAACCTATAAATAAATAAACAAACTCTGATGTGCCTTTCAAAATTAAATAAAGTCTTTCTGCATTCCCGTGTGGTTCAACAGCACTTTATTCATCCTAGAATATTTTTGTGCAATTGACATTTCAGCAACAGTAAAGTGGAATTTTGCAGGGGCATAATAATTATGTTGGGGAGGAAGCATTGCTGCTCTTTTAAAAATGAAAGAAACGAAAATATCCCCAAAATTTTGTGTTCCAAGCCCACATGGAAGGCAATACTCTCTGCTTCTCAAACATCTAAGAATAAATCCTAAAGTTATTTTAAAAGCACTGTTCATAACATTGTCTAGCTGTAGCTAGTAGTTACTGAAGAGTGATTGAGCAGATGTAAAGGAATTTGTTACTCTTCTTTGGACACTACAACATGTGTTATGCCCCAACACAAGATGCACCCATCACACTCATAGTGTGAAAACAAGCAACCGTCATTGAAAGACCACAGAATATCAAGGAGATCTATCAAAATGCATCTCCCAAGCAGCACCAAGTAAATGGTAAAACAGTATATTCTGACAACTATAAATCCTGAATAGTTCTGATTTTGAACATTTCAAATATATTATACGTCATATGCATGTTTGTTATTATGTAAAATAAAAGCAATTCGGTTTTTAAAAAGGAAAATGTTTATTTTCAAAATAAAAGTAAAACCTGGGCAAACTTTGTGCAGGCTGCACACTACAAATGTGATCATTTTGCAAAAGGTTATTCACCTTGAAGCAGCAACTGCAATCTGGAGGAAAGAGTATCATACATGTTCTACCTCCGCTATCAAAGAGAAATTGCAGGTGGGCAAAGTTCTCTTGCACTCAGTGTCCTACTTGAAGTCTTCTCATAGGTTTCTGGGAGGCCACTGTGAGAACGGGATGCTGGACTGGACGGGTCATTGGCCCAATTTGGTGGGTTCTGCATATGTTCTTATACATTCCTGCATGATAATGTTTAATATCTCATCAAAACAAGCATTATTATTTATAGTATGTCTCAGTGGAATCAAGTCCAGCAGCTTGAAGCAAAATTCTTGGAGCAGATAGACCAGATTTATGATGACAAATTTCCCATGGAAGTCCGACATCTGCTAGCACAATGGATTGAAAACCAGGACTGGTAAGCTCAAATGTTCTTCGTCTACATTTTTTTAAAATAATAATAATAATTTATCTCTCTTTATATAAAGCAGCTTTGTGCCACTTACCACATTTGTTTTCTGATTATTTTTGATGAAAGTATTGATCAGAAATAAACAGAAAACAAATGTGGCAACTTAAGAAACTATCACAATCAAGAAACAGTAACTGTAATAACAAATATTAAGTGTGATGTGTAATGGGCATGAAAAAATTGATATGATACGAAGGATATACAATATATACCATGTGTACATTAACACAATAATCATATTTCTAAGTAACATACAATATTCGAAGTGTGCATGCACACGAAAGCTCATACCAAATAAAAACTTAGTTGGTCTTTAAGGTGCTACTGAAGGAATTTTTTTATTTTGTTTTGACTCAGACCAACACGGCTACCTACCTGTAAATACAATATACTGTAGCTGTACATAATTGCTTACCTAATGCTATTAAAATTATTCCCTTGGCAATTAAAGGGTCTATATAGGAATAAACACATTTTGTTAGTTGTTTTACAAGCTGCCCAATGAAAACATAATAATATTTTAAAAAGAAAGGAACAATAATCTTCCTAGCATAGTATTAGCTCTTTCCAAAATACTGGCATATGCTTGCAATTCTATTTTTTATAAGCTAAACCTGCAGAAGATGATGCATTATGATAGGAACAATATGAATTTGTAAGCAGGCCTTTTCTAAGCAGACAGTAGCCCAGTTTTGCATGTAATGTTATCCAACCATGGTTGAACACACTAGTTCTTCAGCCTACTGACATATTTACTGGGGTTTAATGGGACTTTCCTCTGAACGTGCTTAGGACTTCAGTCTTAAAATCAAATAAGAACATGCATGAAGCTGATGATTCCAGTCACCTATTCTAGGGCCTAATACTTTTCTTAAACAAATTATTTGAAGGCTTTTAGCATTCCTTTTTTGTTTGTTTTTTCATGTACAGGTATGTGTTTTATTCATACAAAGTTTGCTTTGCACAGGGAATCTGCATATAACAATGAACCTATGGCAGCCATCCTCTTGCAGAACTTACTAATAAAGCTGGACGAACATTTTGACCGTGTTTCCCAAGAGAAGAATCTTCTCTTGATACACAATCTGAAGAGAATCAGGAAAGTTATTCAGGTGAGTCTATTGCACACACACACACACCCAACACCTTGAGGCTAAAGAGGAATCATGAAGCTGTCTGTTTCATGAGCAATTAAATAATTTTTATTAGGTTTCAAGCTGGGAAGATCTACACACAGCCTCACTTATGGAAATAGATGCAATTTATTCACTTATAAGTATTTGGTCATTACGGTCCACCGAAATCAGGGGCTTCAACCTGTTCTTAGTTACCTGTTTATCCATGTGACCAAACTGTGGGACCAATGTTTCCTGTTGCAGCGTGCATCACCTTGTTTGTAGTTGTTGGTGCTAATGCAGGATGGAGGTTGCTTATTAGAGGAACGTTCCCAGTACCTTCTGTAAACTAGATGTGATATGCATCTACTCTACACCAAACATTTGAAGTTGCCTATGTCCTTATGCCCAGGCGGGGGCTGGTCGCACTCCCCCAGACGGTGATCCCTGTGGGGGTCCCCCTATTTGATGTAAGTCTTAGGAACCCCTGCTGCTGGATTGACCTATGGCATCACTTCCAGCAGAGGGACCGGAAGTAAATGATTGCCCCATGCTCAAGCCAAACCTCTCTCATCTGTATTCAATAAAGTTGTCACCTGTTTCAATCCAAGTTAGTCTATGCTGTTCACTTGGTGGGTCAGGGACGGGGAAGCAAAATGCCTTGGCCTGCATTGGCTTTAAAAACAGATACCAGCAATGAAGAAAAACATTTTTCATGCCTGAGACAGCAATTGCTTCTGTAACATTGTATGAAAAAGGATAGGACCGAAAGCCAATTTAAATGAACTTTTCCTGATGTGATAGGACTTTACCACCTGAGTATGGGTGGGTATTTATGAGTGACTTGCTACTTTGAAAGCAACCCCATATTTAACCCTCCTGCTAAAAACAAATGTTTATATGTTAAAGGAAAGTCCTGGGGATTCACAGGCACTGTTGGTCAAACTATGTATTATAAAAGCATATCTCATGTGCTGTTAGAAGGCAAGTCATGCCAAATTCCTACAAAATCGGGTGGGATTTAAAACACAGCAGAGGGATTGTGAGAGTTGCTGGACTTTCCCCCCTACCTGTGCATTTGTTCATGATTCAGTGGGTATTTTTTTCCTGTTAGGGTTACTTCTATTATATATTTGTTATGTTTTTAATTTCTTTTTCCATGGTACAGAAGATACATTTTTAGAAAACAGTTGTTACAACAGTAAAGAATAAGTAACTTGTCCTGATAAAATCACAAACGTTTGTCATTTTTTTGGTAATAAAGTTTCATTTGAGTATTCTAAAAGATCAAGCCGCATTTTCCCATGTGTTGGGTGGATTCCTGGCACAGTTGAGCAATTTATGTATTCAATAAAAGTTTTGCTATATGTTGTACAGTAAAAGGAATAGGGATTGTGTTTGCCCTTTGCTCCTCTGGCCTGACTTTTTAGTTTCTCAGTCAGTGCTATTGACCATACTCTGATGTACCCAGAATGTTAAGACCAATGCCAATTTTCCAACATCTGGCTATCTCCATAAGGGCAACTGTTCAATAGAAAGGCTAAGAGGTCACCATGAAGATAATTTTGAACTGGTGGGATCATAAGCCTAAATAGTGCTAGTGCAGGAGGCATTGAGCCCCAATAGGGAAGAAACTGCTTGGAGGAAGTAGTGTGGCACGTGAAGCACATACAGATGAAAGGTTCAGCACCTCTCTCCCACTAGCCCATACTATACTGAATTTCCCGTCCCACTCTCATATCACACCAGAGTGTTTTGCCTGGGTGTGTGTGTGAGGTGAGATATATGAGAGCCTCTGTTCTTCCTTTTCTGGGATGGGCAGTAACCGCAAGAGGGGGTATCTGGAAGAGCTAGAGTTAACAACCCCATCTGTCCTCAGAGGTCCAGCCTCCAATGGCTACGTTTCATTTAAAATAAAAAAGTGAGTAGAAAATTTGACGTAACCACATGTTACATGTAGCTTTGTGGTCAGATGGCCCAGGGCAGATCTTATTTGTATTCCACATTGTGAGAAACCTTGAAATGTATCCCAGATTTTTATCAAAACAAAATAAAAAAATTCCTTCCAGTAGCACCTTAGAGACCAACTAAATTTGTCATTGGTATGAGCTTTCGTGTGCATGCACACTTCTTCAGATACTGAAGAAGTGTGCAGATCTGAAGAAGTGTTGCATGCACATGGAAGCTCATACCAATGACAAACTTAGTTGGTCTCTAAGGTGCTTCTGGAAGGAATTTTTTTATTTTGTTTTGACTACGTCAGACCAACACGGCTACTTACCTCCAAGCAGATTTTTATGTGTGAAATATTCTGCAGCATATGGAGATTGTGGAAAGTGTTGTTTGGGACTTGGAAGTTTGAACTCTTCACACAAGTCTCTTGGATGTTGGTCCAGTGAAACCTGTTGCCTTATTTAATAGGTGTTTCTTAATTCTTTGAGACCATCATGGCAGCAAATGTATACCAGCGCTTCTGAGGAAGTGGGTGGGTGGGTGCGGGGAAAGAACACATGTGGCTTAAAACTAATACTACATCTCTGTGTGAGGTTTTGTAATGCATTTCCTCTTGCTGACCTAGATTTAGAATTCTCAGCATAGATAAGTGGCTTCCAATAATAATTACCTAAACTTAAGAAAAATCTTGCATTTTAGCCTCAAACAGAGATGGGGCTGACTCTAGCCATTTTGCCACCTGAGACTGAACCCTAAATGGCACCATGATGTCCCCAAGTTAGGTGCACACTAGCAAAAGGTGAGCAATGCAAATGACTGGTGCTAAATGAACAACTACTTTATTGGCAGTTAAAGCCCCTACTCAAGATCTCTAATCCTTAGCATCCCTTAGCCACCCTGCCATATTCACACAGGTAGAGTGGGTAAAGAGCAACCCCATTTTCCCCACTCCATTTCTTTGCAGTGTAATTCAAATGCAGCCAATCAGAAGCTGCGT
This sequence comes from Zootoca vivipara, assembly GCF_965207765.1. NCBI lineage: Eukaryota > Metazoa > Chordata > Lepidosauria > Squamata > Lacertidae > Zootoca > Zootoca vivipara. The sequence continues at coordinate 15,287,165 of NC_142582.1, forward strand.
TTTGGTTTCCAGACATTTTGGAAGTCGAATGGAATTCTGGAACGGATTCCGTTCGACTTCCAAGGTACGACTGTATTACATAAATGTGCATGTTTGACATAGTACTTATCAGCAGATAAAGCAGAGGGAATGTAGCAGTACTGCAGGTGTCAAAAGAAGTAAATTAACAGCTCTCCTTCTTATGCAGAACCTGAGGTGCGTTGGAGCTAATTGAAATCAAGTGGTTGGAGCACACAATTTAATAATTTAGTCATGACTAACTTCGGTTAAAATTAAGCAATGGAGGGTGGGTTTTTCCTATATAAAACCCCCCTGAAAGCAACCACTATTATTATTATTTTAATGTGTGATATAAACGTGTACACCGCCCAGAAAGGTGTGAAGTTTCAAGCTGGGTATTAAAGAGATCATAACTCAGTAGCAGAGTGCATTCTTTTCATATCATCCCTAGTTCAAGCCTCTGCATCTCCAGTATCTTTGTTAGCAGAGCAAAAAAGACCCTTGTCCAAGATACCGAGGGCTACTCCTAGTCAGTGCTGGGATAGTTAGACCAATGATCTTACTCGGTAACACTAAGCTTCATATATGTTAATTGATTTCAAACAATCAGGCACATCTCTGGCGTGCAAGTATCTAGGACCCAAAGTAACCCTGAAACTCGTGCCAAAAAATCCTTAAGGAACATACTCTAGTGGGTGCAAAACTATTGTCAGCAGAGCAGTGCTTCTTGATCTATATGGACCAGGTCTGGGCTATTTCTGATGCTATTTTCTGGGATATTTTATTTATTTCTTGTTCTCAGGGAAAATACCAGAGTAGTCCTATGCATATAGCAGTGGTTGTTTCAAACTGTTTAAGAGAAGAAAGAAGAATATTGGCTTCAGCCAGCATGCCGGTACAGGTAACTCTGCTTTTAATTTTATATACAGTATACGTTTGTCTTTAAGGAGGCCTAAATCCACTACAGATTCAGAACACTGATTTTAAAGGGTTTCAGCACATATCATTTGGAGCTGGATCATGGCCATTGGGTGCAATCCTGGCCCATCAAATCCAAGATTGTTGTCAAGTTGTATATAAGGTACCCACCAGTATTTAATGATGCTGACTAATATTGGTTGAGAAAGTAACTGTTCTCAAATCAGACATAAATATGTGAGAAATTAGGGAGTAGATTACTTGAACACCCATGCCAGTTTCATCAACAGATGTGGATCTCCATCCTTTGTGTGATATTGTTTCCCCACAAAAGTTACTTGTACAAGGTATCTCATGTGAATAAAAACATTAAAGTCAGAAGTAACTTGGGAGGGGGGGGGGAGACAATGAAAGCTAACAAATAAGGTCCTAAATCACTTCTTTTAAAGGTATTGGTCACTGCATTTGTCTCTATGCCAAGAGAACTAATTTTGCTGAACTCATCTGTAAAATTCTTTTTTTAAGGGACCTCTGGAAAAGTCACTACAGAATAACCTAGGCTTGGAAAGGCAAAGAAATGTTGAGCACAAGGTGTCTGCAGTGAAGAACAGTGCGCAGGCAAGTTACTACAGTTTGCCACATGTGTACCAAATTCCAACGTATTCTTCCTCAAGGTGCAGATATATCTCTGTGGACTTGCTATGCAGACAGAGCAAGGCTGAGCCTACACATGCAGCAGAATGAGGTGCTAAAATAGGGCTGCACTACATTTGAGGCACACTGCTTTTGAATGCTCCCCCATTTAAGAAATATAGCCTGCAAGTAGAAAATTAGCACTTCAAGGCTAAAAGGTTTTACTAAAGCTCATTGCAGTAATGCTGGTGGTTTTCTGTTTGTGTGGATTTCAAAAATGTGATTTCCCCCCCACCTACTGTCTGACATGATGTGGTCTATTTTAGCTCTTTGACATGCTACCATCTTGTTCTGTTGCTTTTGTGATTTATATCCTGCTTTTCTTGAACCCTGGAACCCAAGGCAGTGTAACTTGGTTCCCAGGTGGCCTCATGTTCTTCATATTTGCCAGACAGCACACTCTCTCTCTCTCTTTCTCTTTCTCTCTCTCTCCCTCTCTCTCTCTCTCTGTGTGTGTGTGTGTGTGTGTGTGCGCAGGTAGATATAAATGTGGAGAGAGATAAATGAAATCCTCAGCCTCATTAGTGTGGGATCCTTTTTAGTTGAAAATATATTTTTAATTGACTGATCTGAGTTATTAATAAGATAAAGTGGTGTTGCCAATGTATCCAATGCTAGTCCTACTCAGAGGAAATCCATTGAAGTTAATGGACATGATTAGTAATAAGCACAAGATACAAAATAGTGGCTCTGGGAGCAAGGCAGCAGCAAGGGATTCACAGGGAATATTATTGGGAATTCATATGGAATCTGTTTGCCATTAAATCATTTTAATTTTAATTGAAAAAAGCAGATGACAGAACAAGATGTCAAATATTTAGAAGATCTGCAGGAGGAGTTTGACTTGAGGTACAAAACAATACAGAGCATAGGTGAGCTTTTCCATGTGTGTAAACCATATTAATTTGAAGCTTATTAATGTGTGGGAACACTTTTTAAATGTTGTGTTTATTGCTGTTAATGCCTCAGTTCACCTTGTGTTACGTCCAAAAACTCAACAAATGGCATTTTTGCAACAACGGAAACACCCAACCTATATAACTATAGCAGTGATGAGGTATCCATGGTTTAGTGGCAAATTCAGAAATGCAGAGTCACTTCATGATTGTCGCGGTCACAACCCCTTCTATCGTTACGAGAAACAAGCCTAAAACTTTATTCTGCTTATGGTAAAAGAAGGTGTTTAAATCTGCTGCTGTAAAACACCTTCAGCACCTTGATCAAAAACTGTGATTGGCTGTTCAAAAGGGAGGTGTGAATTCATTCTAATAAAATCCTTTACAAAGCTGAAGATCAGTGTAGGTAAAAATGGATGTTTGCTTTTCAAAACGAATGCCTTGTTATCACATCAGAGGTGGATTTAAGGTAGTGCAACCAGTTGTGGTCATCGTCGCTGTCTGCCCACACTGGGCACTGCTGCAGGGCATCGCAACTATGATATAGTGAATGCACAGAACAAGGCAAGAGGTTGGGGGGGGGGGGAGAGAATTTTGGCCTCACACAGGGCGCCACTGAAATCTGGAAGACCAAAGTCTGCCCTGATTATATGTAGCATTACATAAGTGTGTTGTTCCGCATATGGTCCTATAAGCGATGTTCTCCACCAAAGTCCAGCCTCCTTTCAAAATGTAGAATATTGCCCATACAGGAAGCCAGATAAGTTTATGTATTATACGCATGAGTTTACACTTGACCAGTTTCAAGAGATGCAGGCTCTTTAAAAGCCATTTCTTCTTGCTAGTCTATTACTAATGGCATACTGTCTTCTGAGTAATAATGTATTGAGTCTTCCCTCAAATGATGACGATGATCCTGACCACAAACAGATCACCACTGCATCACTTTGCCTGACATTTAACCGCTACAAGCAGGCAACTTTGTGGGTCACTGTAGGACATGATAAAGGAAATGTGTGAACACATCTCTGGTTTCATTAAACTCTCATAAGTAACAGCTTCCCTGCTGAATCCCCAGGTATGTGTCAGAGTGCAGCCTGCATGTACTCTTCATGTCTGGAGTCTTAACCCTGCAAAACTTGGTCACAACTGGGGCTGAAATGCTTTGACTCTTACCTGGAAGTAAATCCCAGTGGGCACATGTACAAAATTATGCTGTCTGTTCAGTTGAAAGCAATGGAACACACTTAGTTACAACAAATTCCATTGCTTTCATTTGGACTCAGTCATGACTAATTTTGATGACATGTAATAATAATAATAATGATAATGATAATAGATTATTTATACCCCGCCCATCTGGCTGGGTTTCCCCAGCCACTCTGGGCGGCTTCTAACAAAATATTAAAATACAATGGTCTGTTAAACATTAAAAGCTTCCCTAAACAGGGCTGCCTTCAGACGTCTTCTAAAAGTCTGGCAGATGTTTTTCTCTTTGACATCTGGTGGGAGGACGTTCCACAGGGACTGCCACTACCGAGAAGGCCCTCTGCCTGGTTCCCTGTAACTTGGCTTCTCGCAGCGAGGGAACTGCCAGAAGGCCCTCGCCGCTGGACCTCAGTGTCCAGGCAGAATGATGGGGGTGGAGACACTCATATAGAGCTTATAATATACTGTACATATAAGTACTATACTTAAATGATCACTGTACTCTGCCATTGTGTACAATGTCAGAACTGGGTCTTTAGAGTGGTGGTACTTGCCCTTTGGAACTGCTTCATGTTGAATGTCATGGTCTCTGTTGTCTTTTTGGTGCCTGTTGAGCACCTTCCTTTTTGAAGAAGCCTTCTAAGTGGAGATTTTTATCCTAAGCAGTGTCAGTACTGGATTTGAAAGTGTGTGTCTGCAGTAGTACCTTGGTTCTTGAACTTAATCCGGTCCGGGAGTCCATTCGACTCCAAAAACAGTTCGAAAACCAAGGCGCGGCTTCCGATTGGCTTCAGGAACTTCCTGCACTGAAGCGGAAGCCGCATCAGATGTTCAGCTTCAGAAAAACATTTGCAAACCAGAACAGTTACTTCCGGGTTTGCGGCGTTTGGGAGCCAATTTGTTTGGGAGCCAAGCCATTTGATTACCGGGATACCACTGTACAGTGGTACCTCTACTTACGAATTTAATGCATTCCGAACGCACATTCGTAAGTCAAAAAAAATTGTAAGTCGGATCCCATAGGAATGTATTGGGAGAAAAAATTCGTAAGTCGAAGCAACCCTATCTAAAAATTCGTAAGTAGAAAAAATCCTATCTAAACCGCATCCGTTCGTAAGTAGAAACATTCGTAAGTAGAGTTATTTGTAAGTAGAGCTACCATTGTATATAAAATGCTTCATAGGAAGTCATAAATATAAATGAAATTAATAATAACAGAATATGTATTTAAGTTTGCAGCAATTTCATCATTAAGGGATTATAAAATGGAGGCAGAAGCTTCCCTATCTCCTCCTCGCAGCCTGAAGCTACTTACAGTTGTTCCTCATAAGGCTGGACCATGATTTTAGCAGAGTATGTGTGTCTGTTAGCTGGGCTATGATGTGTAAGAGGCTTACTCTTCTTGTGCCATACACATGCTATTTTGCATCTTCTTTTAGAACACACCAATAAAAACAGTGTTGCTGTGAAACAAGAGATGCTGCTGTTGCAGGAGATGCTGAATACCTTAGACTACAAGAGAAAGGTTTGCTAAATTGTCTTCGTCATTTGTATGTTTTTCTGTTGCACTCCACCCTATTCTGCTGATGTAAACTTAGAGGCAGCTTGCTTCAGAGTTTTTCATGTGGTTAAGCAGCAGGAAATTCCCATGAGCCTGAGAGAGTCTGATGACTGCAGAGAGAGTACTGTCTGGTGCCTCCCAGATGTTTTGCACTACAGCTCCCATCATTCCTGACCATTGGCTATGCTAGCTGAGAAAGATGGGACTTGGAATCCAACAACAACTGGAGGGCACAAAGGTTGTGGAAGGGTGTTCCACATATTTGAAAGTGAAAGGGCTTAAGTTTGCATTTTCCCTTACATTTCTGACCTGCCCTTTCTCCAAAGAGCTCAGAGTAGCTTGTGTGGGGCTATCCAAACATCTTATAACAGCCCTCTGAGACTGACTAGGGTGGAAGAAAGTGATGAGTCAGGAGACACATGCACGCAATCCTATTATTAGAATGATGTGCGAAAATAATGGTCTCTTAAGCAGGGCAGTTCTCTTCTTCCACAAGGAATAGATTTGGTGTCAGAACAAAAGGGGCCATGGTGAAGGAACCTCCATCCCATAATGAATCATTGTTGCTAGCACCTGTTCAATGATGTGTTTTAAAGCAGTATAGGGTACCATCATTTCATGCCTTGCAGGCTCTCGCATAGTGGGTTTCAAGGTGAGCTAGTGCAAAACAGGAGATCGAAGTAAAGCCGGATTATTATTATTTTTAAAATATAACTTATCATGACGGCTGGGAACATCTCAGCAAAAGTACCAGTAGTGATTTCAACTCTAGAATCCTCCAGAAACCATGCTTTATTAAGTGCTAAAGTTGCTCACCTCTGGGAGGTCCCCTTTCAACCAAGAAGTGTACTTTACATTCATTGGTATCTCTTGGAATTCTAGGCCACTGGATAGTGGAAATCCTGAAGAATCTACATGTTAAGTATCAGTATTTTGTGGGGAGGAAAATTAAAGACAAACACTATGATTGTTTTAAACTTTCCTACAATTAACTTTGTAAGATAAAATTTAAAAAATAAACTCTGAAGCTCCCACTTTCAAAATGTCTTACCTCTCCTAAGCAGATAGTGATACTGAAATACATTCCATGGAGAATTGTGGTCCAGTGTTAGTACTTTGTGGACCTTTTGAGCTTCTGAGGTTTGTATACTAAAGTGGTTCACAGGTGGAGTTTAGTCCAGACATATTATATAGCAGCCTTTGCCAACCTGGTGCCCTCCAGTTGTTTTGGTCTAAACTCCCATCAGTTACGTTGCCTGGGGCTGATGGAAATTCTAGTCCAAAATGGCTGGAAAGAAATTATTTGATGAAGGTTGTCCTAAATGCAGGGCCGTCTTAAGCATATCCGGCGCCGTGGTGCAAAGTTTCCTCTGCCCACCCCTTTCCCAGAGTTGCCAACCTTTTTAGGAAGGACGGCACTGCCGGCAATGCGCCCAGCTTTGCGGGGCTGGAGGAGGTGGGCAGCAGCAGCTGGAGGGCAGCTCCTCTGGCGGGGAAGAGGCGGGGACTGGATGCGGCGGCTCCCGGCTCAGCTGGCTGCTTTGTGCCGTGGTGGCCACAGCAGACAGAGGCTCTGGGCATGGCGCTGCTTTGGCGCGGCATGGCAGAAGCGGGCAAGGGCGGCGAGCTGATGCCGGGAGCCGCCACGTCCAGCCTCCGCCTCTTCCCTGGCGCCCTCCAGAACTTGGCGCCCTGCGCCACTAGCCTCTATGGGTAAGACGCCCCTGCCTAAATGCTTTCCTAAACAGAAAAGACTGATATACGTCCTGGAAGATGTTTTGATTTTGATTAGCCTTAGAAAGATGGGAGCCTCAGAGATGTGAGTAGAAAAATAGGATGCCTCTTTGCATAGTATTATTGTAGTAGGCATTGTTGTATGCAGTGCTTTTTTTAAAAAAAAGATGTTTAGGAATACTCTCATTTTGACTCAAGAAAAATCACCATTTTATAGTTCAAATCTGGAAAAATAAATACAGTAAATGGACAAAAGTACAAAGATCCATAAAATGTTTAGGGGTATGCATACCCCTGCATACCCTCAGAAAAAAAGCACTGGTTGTATGGATGGTGAGCTCCAGAGCAGCCATACTGGCTGTGGCTGGTGGGAATTGTAGCCCAAAACATCTAGAGGCCCCCCAGTTGGTGAAGGCTATTCGAGAGCAATAAAGGACAGTTGCATTTATAAAACATTCTTGGTCCTTGCTTGTACGAGAGATACATATCCTGTGTCTTTTAGGAAGCTCTCAGCAAAATGGCACAAATCATCAAAGAAGCTGAAGCCTTGGTGAATAACTTGCTAACAGAAGAATTAGTGGACTGGAAGAGGAGGCAACAAATTGCTTGC